>NC_134550.1:3781823-4088068 GCF_025594145.1 Primulina tabacum | reverse complement strand
GAAAACAAATAATCTACCAATCGTCCGTCCACCAGAGCTGCAAGAAATTAGCTGGTTAAGGTCCTCCAAGAAATTAAGACCCCTCTCATCATGATTGTATTTGACCTCATTTTCTTTTTCTTGCTTTCCATGGTTAATTCCGTTCTTCCCAGATTTGCGAGGTTTCTTCCTTTTAGAATGCAAGTTCATTGCCATCGTGTAAGTGGACTGCGCAACCCACTTGATTTTTATTCTAGAGAATAAATTGTAATGGTAGGCAGCAAAGGCTAGAATGGTAACAAAAATAGGCAAAAGTTGTGATTTCCTAAACTCTCCATTAAGTGTTAGAAAACTATGATTAGAAGTCTCTTTCACATCTAGCAAATTAGGTTCCCTGCAATTTTGATCAGATACATACGACGGAAGAACACCATCGAGGTCCTTTCTGTCATGTACATCAACATAATTATCATTATTGTTCGTTGAAGGAAAGAGTTCTAAAATCTTTTCAACATTTGGCTGTGATGGAAGAACATCTGAAGTGGATGCAGGAAACCGCATATCTTGATGATGAGAGTCTGGCAGCCGCAGCCCATTGGGCATGGATAGGAGTTCCAATAAACTATGATTTCGGAAGCGGTAGACTAGGGCTCTTGACTGACATGACAATGGCATTTTATAAGGAAGATCAGGTTCAAAAGACTCAGAATCCAAAAGATCATCCCCAAGAGACTTCTCCATGTCTTGACAAAGATAAGCAGACCCAATTTCGGAGATGCTCAAATTCCACAGAATAATGTTTGAATTCGGCATATATGACGTCAATCTGTAATCGGTCCTTGTGACGTAAAGTGGTAGTTGATCTTTCAAGTCAGAACCTGATTGATATTGCTCCCTAACAGAAACGTTATAAAGAAAACCATCAACACTGCTCTGCATTGCTATTGGAGATTCAGGCATGCTATATGTATGGATTATTCCTCCAGTCTTAGCATCAACTAAGAAAGCGGTGGTTTTTTTAAATCCGAGTACAATGCCTCCATCCTCAGTTATTTGAGGTGTTGAACTGATGTATTCTTCAAGACTGGGAACAAGTTTCTAAAAGATCATAACAGATGTACATCGCATGAGAAGCATATTAACAAATGAAACGTCAGTTTGAAAACATCCTAAATGATATGTCAGTTTCAGTACAATAGAAGTTCTATTATTATACATACTAAATGTTAATTTTAATAATGATGAGAACACCAACGTCTTCGGTCAATACAAATATTTTTAATTGAACTCGCAAGCTTTAATAGTCCAAAAGATTTGTATTTCTTCCCCCGCACATGTTATTTCATTTTTTGAAGCGGTGATTACACCATTGCCATCCTTCTCTCTTGACTTCCAAATAACAACATGGGTTCCCTTTTCATTCAAAGATAACTAACTGTAGGTGAGAAGGCAAGACTACTTGATAGATTTATAGCAAACAAGGAATCAAATGGTCTTTCTATTATAATTATTAGGTGCGTAAAAAATAAACTCGACCCGAGTCGAACCGAATAATATCGGGTTCGTGTTGATGGTTAGGGTCAGACCGGGTTAGACCCGAAATATGACCCAGAAAAAGTAAAAGGGACGAGTCGGATCGAGTTCAGACCAGCCCAAATAGACACGAGATGCCCCCAAATTTTTTTATATAAAATTAAGAAAGATTGACTAAATTTTCATATATTGTATGTTTGAAAGGATTTCATATATTGTATGTTTGAAAGGAAAAAAATTATTGTATATTTATATAATAAATTTTTCATCATGTAATATGTAATATGTAAATATTGATTTTTAAAAAAATTGTTTCTTTTGTGTGGTAAATATACCTTAAATTTTCATAATTAGACTTTTAAATTTAAATCATATAAAAACAATATATATATAACCGGTTTGGTCGGATTCGGGTTGGTCGTTTTTGGATTGATTCGGGTTTGGCCGAGAAATTTTTTAGAATACCTTGGCGTCAATCCGAATTGACACCCCTACTAATTATAGTTTTTAAACTCGTTACATAGAACTTTTGTTTGATGTCTCTAAATCAATGTTTATCCCGTCATCCAGAAATATGGAACGTAGGAGGGACGACTATTAAGCACAAGTAGGGAAACCAGTGAACTTACAGACTGGAGTAACATAAAAACCAATGTTACTATTGAATCAATAGAAGCCCAAGTAGATTGCCACTAAATCTGAAGTACACAACCTTGTGGTAAATTTATTTAGAGAATCCTATGGCAGTATATGGTCCGGGAATTTTATGTTTTTGGTAACCCAGTGATAATTTGCTGAGAATGTCCAATTATATGATGATTGATGAAATAACAAGCTTTTGATATTCATTGGTTGAATGATGCCTGACAATTCTAGTAACTAAATTATTAAATCCAACTTTTTCACTTCATTAATATTGAAGGATATTTAGGCAAAAAAGCTTTGAGCAATATGTGACCTCAGAAGGTCAAACTCTATTTGATTGCTTTTCTTCTCAAAGTCCCTTTGAAACAAGTGGTTTCAATTTAGTATGAATCTTAAGAATATCTTTATGACTACTGGCTGAAGAAAGGGTAACATTTATCTAAAATGGATCTCTTGCAATGTGTACAAATACCATTTCAATTAATTTATTATCAACGCTACATCGTAAAGAAACTCATCTCATTAGAACTTTGTGACTAGAGAGATGAACTCTCCAGCTCATTGACTATCTTGCCTGAAGAGAAAAGACTTTTTCTCATCACTAAAGTTAGAAACAATGCAAAAACAAAAATGGCAGTCACTAAAGCCAGAAACAATGCAGCAACAAAAACGGCAGTCTTCCCCTTTGTCAAGATTGAGGACAAAGATTGTAAACGGAGATCTAACATTACGAAATAACTTATCAAAACTCTCCCACAATTACATAAGTATTACACATTCTTTGTTAATTTTAAATGAAGTAACATTAGCAGTGAATTTTTCTAGAATGTTTGTCTTCATCCTACCCCTCCTCATGTATTTTCATCAGGATGCTTTTTTTCTTTGGCCATAAGTTTTACCATTTTGAATCTTTCTTTTTAAAAGTATATTTTGGGGGAAGAATACAGGCAACTAAATACACTCTAAGAGCACTTGCCAGTCATATTTTGTGTTTTTCTTTAAAAGTAAGAGCATCTGTAAGATGCTACCAAATATTAGTCCAATCAAACATATTTTCTACTCTTCATGTAAGCCAATCTATTCATGAAGTGTATCAGTACAAAGCCTGAGTACAGCTTCAAGAACTATATTTACATCCTCCCAAAAACACGTACCACATTATTTGGTATTACACGAGCAGTCAAAAATCAATACTGCTGACCCTTTTCATCTTAGTTTAATCTAAAGTGGCAATATATCTAACTACATAAACTGTGCAGTCAATAACATATGCTATCTGACAAAACTCTCTGAAAGCAAATCGCATCAACTTTGAACTAGAGTATTTCAGGTTAAAGCCCATGAATTTCTCAAATGCTCCATCCTCTGGTCATCACTATATAATAATATTTAGCAATAGCACGGATGAATATCACCAATAACAATACTAGCCATACACTCTAGCAGACCCCATACATACACCTAAAAATATGAGCATGTGATAGTTAAAGAAGTACCACTTCACCACGGCTGTTATGGGCGTACAATTCCCAGTCATCCCCACAATCTATATAATAATTGCTTCCTAGTCCAGATACATTACTGACAGGGGCCTGATATGATGAGTAAATTTCTGGTCCTGACGAAAATGACCAGAGTGGTTTCAACGAACCAACCTCCAATAAATAAATTGTGCCATCCAAAGAAGCCACCAATGCGGTATCAGGTCTCCTGATTTGCCAAGAAAATTAAAATTTATGAGGAAAAACAAATATTGAAAATGGCGAGTCACCTAATAGAAAGAAAAAGGAATATAGTTATCTAAGAATGCAGGAATATCACCAATGTTAATGTTGTTTACCAAGTAAAGTCCAGCAATAAAAGTATCCTGTTAATGAGTTCTGATTTTTTATACAGTGGGAATAGGATCAATAAGCAGTTCAAAAGCAGTAACACACTGCTTGATTTAGATGTCCAGCGCAAAAAGGTTGAATCTGAAAAGGACATATAATATATTGTTTCATGTATGGTAGAAAATCTCTTTCCTTATGTGTGTTTAACTCAAAAAAAATTTACTTTCACACATATTTAATAATTAATAATAGTGAAAAATGTTTCAAAAATATGAAATTTAGACTTTATTATGATTATCAAACTCATTAATTTTGTTTACTACGAAAAAACTAGCTGCAGACATTTCACAGGTGTGAAACTTTGCTATGTATTACTATATGTCCAATTTCACTACTAATTAAAGTTGTATTTATATTGTATTCTTGAAATGAATAAAATTTATTTTACAATCCTATAAAGGAATAAATCCTATATACACTAAAGTCACCACAGCCATAACAGATTTAGACTAGAAGCGAATATCTAGTCATTAAAAGTGTGATTATTCATCTTAAAAATCTAGAATGCTTGTTTGAAATATGTCTTGAAACATAATCAATTACCTTCGCAAAACAAAAAAGTGTGCCGCGTGAAAAATAGCAAATGGCATCAATCACTTTATTAGGGGGAAAAAAGCATGTTATCACTGATGGTAAAATGGTTCCTTAAATGAAGAGAGTAAGGAGTACAAGAAATGGCAAATAAAAAACAGAAAAACTATCTTTAGTAAAAATTAAGAAAGAGAGATTAGGCAATACGCTTTCAAAAATCAAATAATTTCACGCCGCATAGACTTTAATACCTTCACCAACTACTCAGACAATCAAAAATCATATTAATTTTTTTAAAAATTTACAAACTCTTCATTTGTAATTTGTATTAATTTTGTAGTATCATGTTTCCTTGAATTTTCTGGCTTGGCTCAATCAGCAAACTGATAATACATATGAAAACCAACATCAAACTTAAACAATAAAATTTCTTGATTTGTACCATGGTTGCTAGTATTTTCCTTGTACTTTGCTGACAAATACAACAATATGAAAAGTAAGAATGTCTTGGTCCAATGACATCGCATGCTGCAAGAAAGGATACAAGAGCAATTCCATTTCAAGGACATACTATAAACGGCGCAGGAGTTTGAAACTCTTTTCCGACGATTCAAACCTCTTCTAAACCCCAAAATAAGCTCTTCAGCAATGGTAATAACAAGCAAAAAGAAATCTCAATTTCGCAACAATTCAAAAATTAAGAATTCTAAGAACACAAGTACAAACACAGAATAAAAAATCATACTGGTTCGCATCCGACAACAAAGACCGACGAGCCGGTGCCCGGAATACGCCATCCCACGAGACACTGCTATGTGAATTCAGAACATCTGGAGTGGATCCAGAAAACGCCCCGAATAATAATAATACAATAAAAATAAAAATAATAACGAACAACGACCAGCATTTCATCATCGATGATAGGATTATTGTAGACCATATATTAGGTTTCTGAATTCGGCCAATAGCCAAAGTAATGACTAATTGGGAGATTGAGATGAGGAACTGTGCGAGGAAACGAAGATTCGAAGCTTTATCAGAAGAGTGGATGAAGAGATGCTCAAGCCAGCCGCGGTTTCTTGCTTCCGCCGGCTGCTTTGAAGTCTTGCTATATTAGTCAACTTTAGCTTCTTTTTTTCACTCTTACGTGGTTAATTTTTCAAACCAACCAGCTGGAGCCCATAAAATAATTATTTATTTTAGACAAAAATTTGTGTGATACGATCTTACGAGTCGTATTTTGTGGGACGGATATCTTATTTGGATCATTCATGAAAAAATATTGTTTTTTATGCTAAGAGTATTACTTTTTATTGTGAATATCGGTAGGATTGACCCGTATCACAGATAAAGATTCGTGAGACCGTCTTACAATAGACATGTTCTTTATTTTATTGGACAAATATTTCAATAATGTTTTTAAATTATATTTTGATATTTTATATCTATAAAAAAACTTATCATCACACGTAGCATTCAATATTAATCAACCATGGCTATATATTTGTCGATCTTAATTCCGAGTCATTTATAAACTTTTATTTATGATGTTGTATTTTTTAACATATCGAGTAATAACATAAATTAGATGTCTCAAAATTCATGGTACATTAAGAATAAAATAAAATAAATAGCCATGAATATTAATGTACAAGGTGAAATTCATTACCGTAAAGAAGTTAGATGAATGGTTCCCTTAACCATAGATTTTGGACTTGAAAAATATGATAGTGTAATTTATTATTAGATCTCATATGAGTGAAACGATCTCACATATCTATATATTTTATACAAATCGATCTGATCTATAATATTATGAAAAGTAATATTTTTGACATAAAAAAATAATAATTTTCATTGTTGAAATTGGATTAGAGCTTCGTCTCACAAATTTGATATGTAAGATAATCTCATAAAAATTTTGTGTTGATTTATAAGTGTTGACTATATCAATGGCCTATTTATTCTTCTTGATTAATTTTATCTCTATAATTTGAAGAGTGCAATTCCAAATTACAGTGGAAGAAATTTGGAGTTGATAAAAAATGATATACAAATTAAAATGTTTAGTTTATTATCAAATTTTATTCATGCTTGAAAGTATAGGACATAGGTCCATAGTTTCTCAGACCATCACTAATTTACCTCGAACATTTTAAAATATGAGTACTAGACTTATTACATTAAAATTATTGAGTTTTAGGTTATTGCATACTTCCAAATTGGATGGATAAAATCATAGACAGATTTTCTTTTATGATTTTAATTAAAATACTGATGTTTCTTTGAATCAATTAATTTTGAATTAAATGTTAAAATATTAAGTATTATTTTGCGATGGAAATGACAAAAAGATATACATTCCATATAATTAATTTTGACTTATGAATACCAATAATTTACCTTTTAAAATATTGATTTATATTGATGACTGTAATATTGTATATTGGTCGTGTGAAGACCCAAAAATGCGAACAGAAATTATACATATTTTTTCAAGTTGGGCCATGCAAGAGAGTGAACAAGACCATTGTAATGCCCGAAATTTTATTTACTGTAATCTGAGATTAATCTGAATTGATTTATGGATTAATTAAGGTAAATATAGACGGAATGGATTAGACCGGGAAAGACGCGAAGTATGTGCGAGGGAGGTGCCATTCGCGCACATGCGCGACCTAGTGCACACACATGCGCGGAACGGGCAGAAGACCCCGCGCATATGCGCGGAGTGAGGGCGCGCATATGCGCGAGGTGTCCAGTAGCCAAGAAGCTATAACAGAACATTGCGCGCACATGCGCGACGTGAGCCGCGCACATGCGCGATGGAGGCAGAGAGTTGGGCGCACATGCGCGGGCTAAAGTCGCGCATATGCGCGAGTGGTAGAATGCCGAGACAGTAGGTCTCTCGCATATGCGCGAATAGAGGATGCGCATATGCGCGAGCTGATAAATATTCGGACAGAACTCTCGGCGCATATGCGCGGGGCTTGGGCGCGCATATGCGCGAGTCATGCAGAATGAAAAATCGCCACTTGCCCCTTAATCATGCAACGTGTATGTATATATATACCAGCCTATGTCCCTTCAGATGGATGAGGGAGAGAGACGAGAGCTTCAGGGGAAAGTTTAGCTTATTTGTACTGCAAATTTTGATCGTGCAAAATCCGTCCGTCCGAATTGTAATCCCAGTACAGCACCGAGTTCCTAGCGACGACAGCTACAACTGAACGTAAGTTTTGTTACGTTTAAATATGATTTGAAATTATGATATTGTCATAATTGAATAGGAATCATATATGGTATTTCTGATACAGTGGACATCGTATATTTGAAGTCAGATTGAAGAACAGACTGTTTATGTAATTGTTATGATTTTCAGAGTTGATGTGATTGAGATTCAATATCAGAGTTGTATTGTTATTCAGATTATAAGTTGTATTGATACTGATGATGAGTTCTGGTATTATATCTGTGATGTTGAGATTAACGGGGATATCGAGACTGTATTGTTATACCGTCGAAACATCAGTAAATTGATATTGATCAGATTCAGTAATGATTTCGATTATATCGTGATATCGTCGATATGGATTAGATTGTATCTTGATTCGATATTGATCAGATTATGTTTGATTTGAGTATTGATCAGAATAGATTTTGAATTGAGTTGCATATTGAGATTGTGCCTATGCGATATTGTATTTCAGATTGATATGGACATATTTGACTTCGAGACTTCGACTTCGTCAGACCGCGAAGACAAAGGTATAAATTTATGTTGATGTGGGATTGCACAACTCGAGTCCGATTGACTTGAATTTCCCAAAATCACATACTTTACTTTATTGCATCGATATTTGCAATTGTATGAGATTGATATCTTTGATTTATTGATTTATGTATTGAGTCATTAAGCGGATACGCCTAATTGTGAATGAGTAATCTTGTGACAGTAGTGCCGGATAGTGATGGAATCGTCACCGGCACATTGCACATTGTCACAGGATAGGATATTGGTGAAAATGCCAAAGTCTGTGACGGTTAGGTCAAGACACCGGACGTTTGGCTATATCGGAGTGGATAGAATTGGAGTTTCTTCTATTACTGGTGTTCGATATGGAAAGAGCCAAAGTCCGTGAATAAGAACATACTACCACCCCGATCGGGAGTGTAGGTGGGTGTATGTTCTTATTCTGATTGGGATCCCTGAGTCGAGTCTGAGTCTGAGAATCACGGAGAGTGATTCATTGCTTGATATGGAATTATGTTCCTGATGATGGTATATGTTTAGAATATAATTTATTATTGATATTGATTAATGTTTAGAATTATAATACATGTGATGAATATTTGATTCATGTTCTGATTTTGATGCATGTTATGCATGTTTAATTCATGATTTTATATTGTTTATAAGAAATGCATGTATACATGGTTTATACTGGGAATATAATTCTCACCGGAGTTATCCGGCTGTTGTCTTGTTTGTATGTGTGCATGACAACAGGTGGGACAGGATCAGGGTCAAGACAAGAAGAGAGAGAGATCATGATTAGAGTGGAGACTACGGACTCGGATTAAAGATAGGGTTGAACACTTGATAATTAGTTGTTAAACCTTAGTTTTTATTGAATGTAGATTGTACAGGACTTGTATTTTATTTATACAAATATGTATATTAGTTAGATTCCATTACGTTCCGTAATTAAAGAAATTTTTTTTATGACCCAAATTACTTGAATTAATAAGTTGATCCTAATGATGATTAAGAATTGAATTAGCGTCCGGATCCCCACAATCATAAAATCAAACACGCAAAATTTAATATAGGTTAAACCAGGAAACAACGTATTAAATAACTAATTTAGTGGCTTATTAAATAATTTTTATGCAGCCAACTCATGGCTTATCAAAGTCATTTACAACCACAAATTCGAGAATAATAACAGCCCTTCAGCTTTCTCTTCGTTGTAGAAGAGAAAATCATGTAAAAATCATATTACTACACCACAATGACCACATTTCAAACCTTATTGTTGTTTATAATTACAGAGCTCTGAATTCAATTTTCGTCATTCATAATATACCACACAACATTATGTATATGTTGTCAAAAATTCAGCTCAATCCAATGGTTTGATTCTGCAAACAACTTTTGCAAGCAGACTGTTTAGATTCCATACAAGAACCAAAATAGCTTCTATTCATTGTCTAGAAACTGATTCAAATGACATTCAAAGCAATCCGACGGTTCAATATGCCACAGACGCTTCTGCAAGTTGACTGAATTTTGTATACATGCAAATTCGAAAAAAGTCATCGCATCCTCTCTTTTTGTACTCTTTTGGCGACCTTTGTGTATCAAGTTAGGATGAGATACACCTTTTTTATTCGTCATATGGGCACATCTCATATGTGTCAGACTTATTTGATGTTGGTCATTTTCAAGAAGCAAAATCAGGCAACTTTCAGATGTATGTTTAAGATATCCAAAAAGTTTCTTCACATTTGACTCAAGTAAAGTAAGTATTATTATGTTTAAAAACTACATTTGGTAAATGAATTGATTCCCTTTTTAAAAGTATTGTTTAAGCATGAATTATTCGTTTCGTGTCATGATTTAAGAAAATTATGATTTTAGTGTTGTTATGATTCAATTCGAATTGTGAAAGAAACAACATTATAATCAGAACTAAAGAACCACAATATCCATAGTTTTTGTAAATAAGGTTATCCACATTAAGCAGCAACACAATATATTGTTCTGTAAAGGTAAATTTACACATAAAAAAGCAAAAAAATCAAATAATATAAGATATGCATAGAACAAAAACAAAAAATTGAATTATATTTTTCTAGTCACATATCACACATAAATAAACCAAAATAAATCAAATAATATAATATATGCATAGCACAAAAACGAACAATAGAAATATATTTTTCTAGTCACATATCCTGGAAACGTGACGGATCGATTGGGCATTTGTTTAATTATGATTCAAATGAACGGATGTTCACGACGACAAGATCCACATGAAAACAGTAGACCATCCGGTGAGGGCAAAGGTTGCAGCAATATAAGTCCAAAGATATAAGATGGAACTCTCTTCTTGTGCTACTTCAAAGAGTTGTGTCATTGTACCTGCAATATCATGCGCATTTTGAGTTGGTCTTTTTTTATCACATAAAAGGTAAGATACACGTGAGAGGATGCACTTAGCTCATACACCTTTTTGTTTGTTAAAAGATGTTAAAAAAACATCTTGGAATATATATACATACATACATACAACAGGGACGTAGAAAAAAATTAACCTTGGCTAACTGATCGGGAAAAAATTAAATTAAATATTTTAAGATTAAAACATGATAAAAAAAACTAAATTAAAATCAAAGAACACTTGCAAAACTGTTAGATCCCTTAGTTTTGATTATGACAAACAATAACTTATTGTGTTAGATCAAGTTATTGTTTGTTTTATACTACATGTACTCGATCGTTCTACTTAATTCGATAGATAAACGTTCAACTGATCTCAAGGCTACATTCAACCGGTCTCATAATGTTGATCCATCCAACCTCTGTATTTATTTTACTCTAGTTGATCGGTCAAAAACATTTAAAGCAGTGCACAAAGTTCAAACATCGATTCCCTACAGCACTGTTTTGGTTGGATTTGATGTTTTCCATAAGGATATTGCAAGTCAAAAATACAGACAAAAGATTGCAAAAAGATCATACCAAATCCCGAATGACAGAATTCTGTAGTCTGACAAGCTTTTTGATAAAAAAAAAAAAAGAAAAAAAGAAAGTGGACTTAAAGTCGCAAAATCTTGAAGGATATTAATGAGCATTAAACGTTAGTTACAATGACTGATGGTGACATGTCCATATTGTCGTGAAACAGTACAAGTTATCGTTGAATGGAAAAATTCAAAAGCTACTATAAATAGAGGATATCAATAAGAGTTGAAGATACAGAAATTCGCAAGAACACACATTAAGCTTACGTTCTCTAAAATATTTCCGAGCACTCCTAATTATTATTCACTAATACTCATCAGCCCTTGCATCCAAGAACATTTATCAGATTTTCAAAGATTATCAAGGGCCTCAGTCAAACCACTTGACCATTTCTGTATAGAATGTTTGAAGAGTTGTTTGACAATTTGAATGTGAGAATTCACTTATTTACTTGTTGTATTGGTTGTTAGACTGTGTGTCTCAACCATTTGAGTTACTAGTAATTTCAAATTAGGCAGTAGATAAGTTCTAAATTTGGAGTGAACTGTTACAAGTTTTGTAAAACCAATATCTTGTAATGAAACACTTCCTTAAGTGGAAGAAGGGGTTATGTATGAGCTTGAGTCTCCGAACTTCCATAAACATCATTTGTGTTACTTCATTACTCATGTTGTTTAAATTTCCTTATTAGAGTATATAGTCCAAGAATTCATCGAACCATTTCCGCACAATTGTAGTAAGAAATATGACACATATTAAAAGAAGTAGCGTGTAGGAATTGGCGACGGCCAAGAAGCCTATCATTTTTTACGAACATTACATGCAGCCTCAAATTTTTGACAATTGAGACGGCATGCGCCTCTTCTTTTGACATTCAGACTCCCGACTTTTCTCGTTGATGGTATGAGAAACGCCTATAAATAGAGGTCGTTGAGGTCCGTAAGCACACACCTCATAAGAAAAAAATTTACAACATCTATAGAGAGTGTGGAGTGCTTAGAAGGCTTCAACCGGAAGGAAATCGAAAAATTTAAAATTTCTCGATGGCCGGAGGTAATACTCGATTCGCTTTCGCATATTATTTATCATGTTTATATATGTACAGAAACATGATTTTAAGGAAAAAAAACTCTAACATTTGGTATAGGCGATTCTCATACCATCGATGAGTGTATCGGGAGCCGAGAGTCAAAAGAAGAAGCGTGTACGCATCTCAATTTCTGAAGTTGAGGTTGCGTACGCATGTTTTGTCAAAAGTTGTAGGCAATTGCCATAACCATTTTCCTACACGTTTATCTTTCTTTCTAATACGTGTCATTTTTTTCTAACTCAATCGTTTCTTAAGAGTTGAGAAAATATGGTCTTGACATTTAACAACATCAAGATTGATCGTACTATTTGACAATGTTTAGAATGAATTTATTTTCAAGAGTTTATTCACCTCCTATAAACTCTAACTATATCCTAACAAAAACATGTAACGGTAACTACAATATTACACGTAAACCACTAAAAAAACACTTCATTTCTGATAAAAGAAATGAAGGAACCTTAAAAAAAAAAAAAAAACTAAATGAAACGAGCAAATTTTAAAACTCTACAAATGAATCACTTTAAAAAAACATCTTTTCCATCTTTCCAATGAAAAAAATGCAAAAGAGACATAGAAAAATACAGAAACTAAATGAAATCATTTAAAAAAATATCAAAAAGTCAACTTCATAATTATTTTCAAGAAACCCACAATTTGCACACATCAATGAACTCAAGCAGTTAAAAAACAATAAAATCTAATTTAAAGAGACAAAAATCCAGATAAAAATTGAACTTTTGGAGCGAGCGAGAAAAAAACTTAAATGGATAAATGATATGAAGAAGGAGACTCGTTTCATCTGCTTCCGCAATTTATTTGAGTAGAAATTTTATAAATCAAAAAACGCAAATCACGCCAAATATATTTCAGAAAATGAATTGGACCAAATATTTGGCTAAATAAAAAATCTAGCATGGGCTAAACAATTAGATATGCATTATAACTAGTAAAAACAATTTTTTTTAAGCCTGGAGCTGGAGTCGAGCCCACCCAGCCTTTGGGGGTGGTTCCGCCCCTCTTTAAGAAGAACACTTATATTTATTTTCGACCTCCGGTGATCTACTTTATCAACTTTGTGCTTTAATATGATACGTGTTGGAGTAAACCTTTAGAGAAACGAAGCGTACCGATATTCATTGCTGGTGGAAGAGTGAATTGGATCATAAGGATAAAGCTAAAGAGAGGATCAGCGGGGAGGAACCCTAATTTCGCAGCTCCAAGAACAACGCCAATCCCGATTATAGGAAGTATTATGTATCTCACACAAATAACTGCAACTATAAGTGATGGCTTCACACTTGCCTTCTTTAACCCTACATCAATTCATGCACACAATATTGGTTAATTGAATTAAAAATTATATCAATCTACACGAAGAAAATTGTACCTTGTGTTAGGTTGCCTCCTAATATAAGGGTGATGCACGGAATCGTTCCATCCCTACGAAATTATGCACGGAATGTAGAACAAGCGTCATGCATTAAGTTTAACGAAAGCACACCAATTACTAGGCTATGCATAAGCAACAATTGATAATCAGTTAACAGGTTTTCTGCATTCGCCTCTCATATATATACTTTATATATTTGACACTTGCCATGTTTATCAAGTGTAAAAATTATAACATGTCAGGATAGATGAGTATCAAATACATCAAATATAGATAAGGTGAATGAAAATCACCTGTTACTTAACTTACCCGAGTAATTTAACGGAATCGTAGACAACCCTGAGTGGTGCAGCATCACCGACAATAAGGTGTCGAAGCAATGATACTGTCCCAAATATGAATCCCAAAATCTGAAAATTAATCAATATCTGGCTGTTATTTTTAATCTTGATTCACAGTTTATATATATATATATATCATATTCATATATATGTGTGTTGTTTTTTGTGAAAAATCAACCCACCGCAGCAACAACTGGAGGCGACATAACCTCCTCCCATATCTGATGGAGAAATCCCAATATCTGGTTCCATGAGTTTGAATTTTGCTTGGGTTCAATCTTCACCAAAAGTGAATGTCTTTAGACATGATATAATTTATTTATAGCACTTTTTACGAAATTAAGTATTTCGAAGCGACGTATAGAGTAAGTGTCATTATATTGGCAATGGTTTTTACTGAAACTATCGTAAAAAAGTAATAACATCAGTATTTTGAAAAAATATATAAGCAAAGATGACTTACGATTGGTTTGATCGTATCAGGTTGAGTGGAGGATGCATCATGTAAAAGAGGAGTGATTTCATCACCCTCTAAATCCTTGCTGGGCTCGAACAAATCTTGATCCTCTCTATGCAATTCTTTGTATTTTATGCTGGCGCTTTTTATTAAATAATAAGCATAGGTCCAAATGTAGAACCCACCAATCTGCAGGTTATTTCAATTATTCACAGTTAAACTTCGGTTCATAAAATCAGCTTGCGAGATATGGTCACATGTTTTTGCTTTCATGAACATGTGGAAAAATAATCGAAATCGGTTTGTTAAGTCGGTCTATTTTGGATTTCGATATATATATAGTGATGATATCAGAGTGATGATATAGTATCGAAAACATCAACAGTTTCTTGTGACATGTCTACATTCAAAACGAAAAAGAACTAAAAGTGCAAAAAATACATACTTCTTGCACTAAGATCAAATTTGGCTACTTAGATAATCAAAATCTACATGAAACAAGCGAATTCGAGTATATTTTTTGCTATTTTCCCTGAGAATATATATTTGTAAGTTTTTGGCTCATGAACTTGAACAAAATTATATATATATATATATATATACACATATATATATATTCCAATTTATACTATTAATTTATAATTATAGAATATAATATTATATATATGTATATAGAATATAATATTATAATTTATACTATATATATCCAATTTATACTATTAATTTATAATTATAGAATATAATTTTAATATTAAATCTTTAAAAGTTGCATACCGACAATGAGAAAGTAACGTATGAGAGTCCGATATTGTAGCAAACAGTCTGATCTCCAAAGGGACTGCCATTCTCGTTGCATATTGCTGGGATGATTATCAGCAGAATGTTTCCCAAGTTTCCTATTAAAATTTAAAAACTTTAAAAATATGGATATGCACAAAAATTTGTAGATTTTATTTATAACCTAAAACATAAGATGGTATTTTAACAAATTAAATAAAAATAAAAAAACGATTTAGTTATATATTTATTTCTAATATTAATATTTATCGTACATTAAAAATAATGTAAATAAAATAAATACGGGTGAGCGGTATTTTGTTTAAATTGAAATAATCAACCGAACCAAATCAGTTTGGCATTTCGGTGCAGTTAATTCATCACTTTAATTTTATTTTATAAATCACAAATAGATCACAAAAATTCTCGTGAAACTGTCTTACAAATCAATTTTTTAAAACAGATATCTAAACCAAACTGACTCATAAAATTACTTTTTAATCAAAAGTATTACTTTTCACTGCAGATATAAACTAGGTCGAGCCATCTCATGTATATATATTTGTGAAACTATTTCACAAATTATCTACTCTTCGTAAAAATCTCATTATCTCGGTGTATTAAGATAGATTTCAATTATTTTATTATATTATAAAAACCAAATAAATTAAACTAACTGACTTTTTTTCGAAATGCGTTGCCATTTTTTTAAGAGTGAGTCTATTGTGAGACGATCTCACGAATCTTTATTTGTGAGACGAGTCAACTCTACCGATATTCACGATAAAAGTAATACTCTTAGCATAAAAAGTAATATTTTTTCATGGATGACTCAAATAAGATATCGGTCTCACGAAATACGACCTGTGAGACCGTCTCATACAAGTTTTTGTCTTTTTTTAATAGGGTTATTATAATCAATTGGGGTTGGGGCAGGCTTCTTATCAAAAAAAAATTTATTAGGTTTTCGCTAAAATTGAGATTGAATGGCATGATTTAATTAGGAATAGATTATTTGACTTGGGAGATATTTGAAAGATATGTTTGAAATGACTCGTCTTTTGGTGTATTTTAAATCCATCATAATTAACATTTCATTTACATAGCTTAAGGAAGATGAAATATTTAAAATTCACCCCCGACAAAAGTTAATCCAAGCAGTCAAATGAATTTGAAATTAATTGCTTCAAATCTTTTCATTCAAGAACAATCTAATAGTTGACATCGAAAAATATGCTACAAGGATCCAATAGCGTTAATCGTTATTCTTTTTTATGTTCTACCATAGCTTTTGAATGCCTTAGTTTGGTTTTCTAATTTAAATTGTTCCCTCAGTTTTGATTAATTCGGTTACCTACCAAAATATCAAATTTTTAATTTAGTCGATTCTTGAGTTTGGATGAAAATTCGATCACTTCATGTTGCTAGAAAAAAAAATTCATTCATTTCACTCTATTTTGCGAAATAATAAAACTTAAAACCATCACAATGGTTAGTTTTGTGAGACGGATCTCCAACCTGACCTACAAAAATATTAATTTTTATGTCAAATTATTACTTTTCACTACAGATATAGGCTGGGTTGACTCATCTCACAGAGACCGTCTCACATGAGTCATACTCTTTGCGAAATTCGATTCGATAATTAACCACATTAAGTATTGAACGCGCAACTTAAAAGATGAGTAAATAGAAGTAGAGTTGTCAATATGAGTTGGACTCGTCGGATTGGCCCAATCCGCCAACAAATTTAAATGGGTTGAGTTGAAATATTCTCAACTCATTCAAAGGCGGGCCTAGGGTTGCAAATGAGTCGAGCTACTCACGAGTCAAGTTCAAATAGCTCGAGCTCGTGTAGGTAGTAAGTCCGGCCAAGTAGCTCGCGAACTACTCAAAAATATATATACTTATTTAAAATATAAAAAATTGATCGTTTCGCATCGATTATACCCTTAGGTGAGCCAACTTGCCGCATGTTGTATTGGGTAGGCCTGCAGGTTCAGATTTTTTAAAATATATGTGTGTGTTGTGTCTCGGGGGTATTTTTGTGCTGAAAGTTGTGAATTTTTTTATTAATTACTTAAAGTGTGAAATCAATAATTAATAATTTTATTAAAATTTTATTCATTCAATAATCAAATTCAATTAAGTATATATTTTTTTATTGGTTGGATCAGGTCGTCTAACCCACAACTCATTTTAAATCGTGTTAGGTTAAGGATTTTTCAACCCACCAGAAAGCAGGCCGGTCTACGGGTTGGCCGCTAGATGACGGGTTTTGACGGGCCAACCCGGTCTTACATGGGTTAACCCATTTGACAACTCTAGATAGAAGATACGTACACATACCTGCTGAACACATGGCCATGACGAGGTTTTGTATATGAGGTTCTGGTTTGATGATTTTGGAGGCGATCCATGCCAGCGTTGCTCCAAGCAAGAAGGTTATCCCGATGTTAACAGGCATGAACCACCTATATATATAAATCATCACCAAATTTTTTTTATTCAACTAATTAATTCTTAATCTATTTTCTAGGAAAAAAATTTGAATTATTGATTTTAACATATATATTGTCAATAATTACACACACTTTCATCAATTTTATATTTATCTTATATTATTTTATAATTTTACATTTGTCTTTATCGTACGCATTTAGGGGGTTAAATGTAAGAAACTTACAAATCCTAGGGGATGTATAATGAATATAATGTTAGAAGTTAAGATTTTTTTTTTAATTTTTCATAAAATTCAAGGGAGATATGTGTAATATTTTAATATAATCAGATTTTTTCTACCCAAAAATTATACACGAGGGAATTTATGTTAAATAAAAAAAACTATATTTCATTTTAATATTTGAAATTATTTAATATGCAAATGTTTTTATTATACGTACCATGTGATGATGTCTTCAAAGCGGACACTCTTTGCCAGGCATGCAAACGCCAGCGATGGAGTGAAGACCACGAACACTATCTACTTATTTATTATAGAAGATATAACAAAATTAATTAATTAAATGGACAAATTCTTTTTTTTTTTCAAAATTCTTTGTGATTTTTGCCATATATATTGTAAGATTTAACTTTTAATCTTTTTTCGATGTAATGCTAACGCATGAAATGTCATATCAGTACTCTAAATGAACAATAACTAAATGTGCCAAAA
This sequence comes from Primulina tabacum, assembly GCF_025594145.1. Classification (NCBI taxonomy): domain Eukaryota; kingdom Viridiplantae; phylum Streptophyta; class Magnoliopsida; order Lamiales; family Gesneriaceae; genus Primulina; species Primulina tabacum. Next base: position 4,069,504 of record NC_134550.1, on the reverse strand, counting down.
ATCAAAATACATAATCGAGACCGAAATTCGATAATTATAAAAATAATCAAAACCGCAAATAAACAAACATATATAAAAAAAATATTTTTCATATCGTCTTTCAACTCGTCCTGAGTATTGGTCATTTCCTCTTCTAACTTAATTGAAATTTTATATTTTGGTTCAAAAATTTTAGTCTTTATTTTATGAAAAATAGATTGTTTTGCTCTCTTTTTTTTTTTAAAAAAAAAAAAGTCAAATAATCCGTAACGACTGATTTTTTTGTCTAAAATATATTTCAATATTTTTATATGGGCCATCACATTCAATTTGTATAGGATGTACCGGTGGAGGCGCTACCTTATTATTATAATTATGGTTATTTTTAAAATTATTCCACCTTTTATTTATGTGAAATTCTAGAAATATTTATATTCTGGTTCAAAAATTGGCAGTTAATACAAATTTTGGGTTTTTATTTTATGGAAAATTGATTATAACTTCGATTTTGGCGATACAGTTAGAAATATTAGAGTTACATCATTATAATACATCAACTATAGATTTCTTCACTATTACTATCTATTTCTAGTTTCATTATTTATTATATGATTAGAAAATATTGGCTATAGTTTATATTTTCAAAAATTTATTAATTCAGTTTTTCTAATTTTCTTGATATTTTTATTTCGATTTGGCTTCGTAAAAAAGAAAGTCGGGTTCGGAAAATAACCGAATTAACAGAACATAATGTACGTTAGCTCCTACCTTGATTATTTCACCTAAAAGTTAACGATAACCGATATAAAATAATAATAATAAATAAATTTTATATATTAAAATTAAGAAAATACGAATGAACTTACTTTGTTGAGGGATCTTCGGGCATCGGATTTGAGAAGATTGAGATAATCGGTAGCCATGAAAGCTCCCAATACGCTTATTAGGAGAACCTGCACTATCGGCATCGATGCCACCATAAACAAAGACCAAAATCCCATTTTGGCTTTAATATATATATTCTGTTATTATTTTTTAAATCATATATATATATATATATATATATTATATCCGTGTAATATTTATTGAATTTATATTTTTTTAATCTTCGTTATTTCTCGGCCTTCGCTTTTTCCGCTACTCCAAATTTGACCTGTGAAGAAACAAGAAAAGAGCAAAAAAAAAAAAAAATCACACGAGCAAAAGTTGGTATGACCAATGCATATACTGTTTTATTGCACAAGAAATTACAAAATTACTCATCCCACGAATTGAAACAAAAATCGAAGAAAATTAAAAAAAAAAAACATATAAGCACGCAATATATGTACAACTGCGCAAGTGTCAACTAATTGAGTGCATGTATTATATATATTAAAAAGTATTGACTCATCCCACAATCAATAAAGAAAATATAATTTTAATCCAGTAAATTGACATGTTTTGGATTTTAATCTTGTAATTTATCAATATTTGTTTTTTATTCAGCATTTTTACTTGATTTTAATCTTTTTTTTGGCCAAAGCTAACCCCGTTGAATATTATTTATTTGATTCTGATATTATCTTACATAGTTCTTATAGCATGAATAAATATGAAGTACACACATTAAAATAATATAAACAAAAACAAAGGGAAAAATAAAGAAAAACGACACTTAATAATTTAAAATAAGAGAAAAAATCTATTCATTTTCATTTATTTTATTTAAGATAAATTTTATTTTTAATATATATAAAAATATTTTTAATTTTCGATATATGAATCACGCAGAAGATCGTCAATGTCTCCAAAATAATGATAACCAAACATTGTCCTCAGACCATAGCTCGTAATTTGACCTTTTGCACATAAATATATGTGTAATATGTATTAAACACGCCTTGACATATCAAAAAACCAAACAAAAAAAGGAAATATTTTAAAAAAAATTAAAATTGTCAATTTTTAAAATAAAAATGATGCGAGACAAAATATAATATGGAAAAATTTGTAAAATTTGAAATCGAAATTATAAAAAAAAATTATCAAAATTATATATAAAAAATTCACCAACATATCAAAAGTTGGCTAAATTTAAATGGTTTGACTTCAATTAATTTTTTATTTTTATTTTTTATTGACATAAACTTCACTTGTACTCACGACCAATTTTCAGAGTTTAAAATAAATTTAAATTCTCTTTCTACAGGGGGAAATCGATTATTATTAATCGATTTCCTATTGTACTTTTTAATATAATAATGAACATTATTGCATGTGTCGATTTGTTTGGGCCCGCAAACCTAATGTTACATGGCAACTGCCACAAATTGGAGATTTTTATATATTTATTTTCAGATAAATTTTTTGTAGTTTAATGTATAAAAATCTAATTTTAATCTATGTTCTCTAAAAGTTATTTCATGTCTTTGATTACGTATAAACTATTTAAACAAACTTATATGAAATCGTCTCACATATCAATTTTATGCGACAAATATAATTTCCGATCTGATCCATGAGACAATATTATTTTTTATGACCACTTAAAATATGTATCGTATCAATCTGTCTCACGAATGTAGATATGTAAAACCATCTTATAAGAAACTTATTCATTGAGACAAATATATATTTTAACCATATAAAATGTATTACTTGTCAAACAATGAAAAGTAAGCGTGAATTGTTATATATATTTTCTTAGTTAGAAATGTGAGAAAAGTGGAATAGAAATTTTAATTTTCCATCACTGAGCTCTCTCTCATGTTTCCGAAATATGGCCAACTTATGGTGAAAAGGCATTTTGCTAAATTCGACTAATACTTGTATATTTGTAGTTTTCTCTATTAAAGTATACCTTTTTATGCTTTAATTAGGAGGAAAAATTTATTACAATAAAATAAATCTATCATTTTCCTTATTTTAATTAATTTCATATTTATTTTAGAGTAGATCTCTACGGTCTCACAAATCTTTATCTGTGAGACGGGTCAATCCTACCGATATTCACAATAAAAAGTAATACTCTTAGCATAAAAAGTAATATTTTTTCATGGATGACCCAAATAAGATATCTGTCTCACAAAATGTGACTTGTAAAACCGTCTCACACAAGTTTTTACCTTTATTTTATTAACAGAAATCTATCTTCATCCATAAAAACTTTTTATAACTCCCAAAGCACTTTATAATTATCCAATTATATATAACACATTTTTTAAAATATATATATATATATATATATGTGTGTATATATTGATATGTTGTAAACCGAAACAACGATGAGATACCATTTAGCAATTGGATGTAACGAAACATAAAAAATCTATACATCCAATAGATGAATGTAATTGGTACTCACATAAATCAGCAGCATACACCATATCAAATACATACATACATATACACACACACACACACATACGTCTTGTACCATTGTAGCACTATTTGGACTCTGTATCCATGCAGTCTGCTTTTTGTTCATGGTCTGCTCTTAATTACGTTTTTCGTATATGAGAATTTCACGGTTTCAAGAAAAACGAAGTCACAAAAGATCATCAATCCAAAAAACTATTTCACCACACACACACACAGAGACATATATATATAAGCATCATGCAATTAAGTTGATTTTTTGAAAATTCAAATTACTATTGGATTGATGGGTCGCAGAAATGAATAAAAAGAACTTAAAACATAAACTGACCGATGAGAATTGAGGAAGAAACCTGCGCAATAATTGTTGATGGACTCTCTCCCTCTCTCTCTCTCTCTCTCTCTCTGATTATGTGAAGAATGGTGTTAATGGTAGGCCGATAAATAGATGCACACGTTGCCCTTTTAATTACTAGGGACCCAAATATTTCCCTGCTCCGATAAATCTCGTTTACACTAATTATTAAAAATTAAATATACCGAACATTATAACAAATAAAATACAATAAACCACAAAATAATTATTCGATTAATCTGTTTTAAAAAAATATATGTCTCAAGTACGATAAGGGTTTATTATTTTTTTTAAAAAAATATTTTATTGCATTTTGTATATACATATTTTTAATATGTTTAATTTTTAATAAGTTTGATAAAATTATTATTGGGTCGCATATCGTACGAAATTAATTTTACATAGCGTGAAGACCAATCCTATTATCATGAAATTTTGTTATTATTATTTGTCACATTCTTTTTTTTGTTTTGATCTCGTAGTATTGTAACTTCAAATTAATAAAATATTTAAATTCGAATTTTCCTTAATCACCCTAATCAAATGATTTGCCATGTGACCTAATATATGCTGAAAATATGACAATCTTTCACACAGAAACGAAGCCAAGGGGATGGGTAGTTGCTTGCACCCCACTAATTAAAAATATAACAATTAATATATTAAAATTCTCAACAAACAATTTATAAGTCGATTTTTACTTTATTCTTTCCATTTACTTTTACAATTTTATTAGTTTAAATATTCTTTAAATTTAATTTTTTGTTATTTTTCTTTTGATATTGTGTAAATTTAGTTAATTTATCTTAAAACAATTATTTTTAAAATTTTATCGTTCTAAACTAAATTGATCTCTTATAATTATTTTTTGTTAGAATATACGTGAAAATATTAGAAATATCATATTTTATATGTCAATATTGATTGCTATATGCCATTTTATAGTCTCGCAATAATTCAAGGATATTGACATGTGACATGTCTCGAATTATTGGAAGATCGTGTGTGGTTGGCAATGACAATAAAGTCATCTATATTGTTTTCTAATTTCAAGGCTTAATCAATCAAATTAATTTTTTTGGCACTTTTGAGGTTTTGTTTAGGGGCATGTTCATAAATGGGTTAGATCTCAAGCTCGACTCAATTCTCAAATGGTAAAATTTGGGTATTTTAATGATACAAAAACTTATGTGAGTGTGTTTCACCAAACTTTTTTACAAGCCTTGTGTGCTCATCCGATTATTCAAGAGCAATTTGTGAAATTTTTAAAAAGTTTCACGAACACAACAATTTTTTTTTTGAGAGGTCATGTTAATTATCCCACATCGGTTGTATAAAATACTTGGAAGTTGTATATATGGTCTTGGACAATCCTCCCTCCCTGAGCTAGTTTTTTAGGTCGAGTTAGGTCCAAGTTTTAATCTTAACATGATATCAGAGCTCAGATTCCACCGTTATGTGTTGGACTGCCCATAGTTGGGTCATCCGTTCTGCCCACAGTTGGGTCATTTGTAAACTTCACGCTCCAGATGTTCATTCTTGGGCGTGAGGGAGGTGTGTTAGTTGTCCCACATCGGTTGGATAAAATACATGGAAGTTGTATATATGATATTGGGCAATCCTCTCTCCTTGAACTAGCTTTTAGGGTTGAGTTAGATTCAAGTTCACTTTTTTACTCATAACTCAGATCCTTAAAATCTCATATACCACACTGCATACCCCCAACACAAATCTTATCTACTCTGATGGTTCTCGAATTCATGTGGGAGGGACCTATTGATCATGTCTTCTTCATTTAAAAAAAAAAAAAATTGGAACACATAAATTAATATCCACATAGTTTTCTATCCTATTGTCCCAAAGTTATGTTGATTGTGGACAACAACACAATTATAATATATTAATGTTTGGCATTTAATTTTGGGACCAAAATTGCAATCGAAAATTTTCTGGACCAATTGCAGTTTTACATCTTGCAAGTTGGCCACTTATGTTTGATTATTAGTATTAAATATTGCATTATAAGAGAGAGAAGTCTAGCAATTATTGTTTCATGTGTTTAATTTATCTACTATATGTGGATTCTTCCATATCATGTATATCAGAACAAATCGAATTTAAACTTTCTGTCGAATTTTCTTTGCATCGATTTTCAAAGTTACATTTAGTTTTATATACTTCTGATCTTTTTGAATTCTTATGTCATGTATATAAGACGAATAGATTTACCATGCAGCGAAGGTCGGAGATCCGTATCACAAAATTGACTCGTGAAACAATTTGATATGAATTTTTTTGATATAGGATAATCTCGTTAAATTTTGCGGAGATGTTCGTAAGAGTATGAGTAAAATCTAAATAGATGGAATGACATCGTAAAAAATGAAAGTGATTATAAATATTCGAATATCTAAACCATAAATCTAAAAAAAAAATTATGGTAAAATGCTTTGAAAGAACCAAATATTTATAAGCCAAACAATCGTAAGAGTTAATTAAGCTTGAGATTAATCATGCGTTAGCTAATCAATTATCAAGAAAGTCTTCAAAATCGAACAATTTATTTATGACAAATCGACGTGTAGTCTTTTTTTTCCTCACATAAATAAATATAGAATACAATCGATAATGCGTCAAAAGATATTTTAACAATTTAATATAATAAATGCTCTTAGGCATGTCATTTTCTTACAAAAATAATTGACCAAACTTTTAAAAAAATACCCTTGATTATAACATGCGAGATCAAATCCAATATAAAATAAGATAAGCGGGAATTAATTATTCTAACACTTTCAAAGTCATATTTTTTAAAATTACTTTATTTATTATTAGGATCAAGTGTTTATCATCGAACCAAAATCTATAATTATAAGTTGTTAAGATGCAAATTATTTTTTTATAGTTATGGCAGTGCAGATAACACCTACTTTAGTACTAATGAGACAGACTATTATGTTCATGAGTCCGGAGAGGTATGTGTCTATCTGCTAATGTTGTCTTATATTTCTTATAGATCAGTCTTACTATTTCTCTACCGTCGGTCCTGTCCCAAGCAGATATAATATTAAATGTAAAGATACGACGCCCTTCTTTTACGACTCACTTAGTCAATCAGATCAAGCGGCGCAACGCCAACAACTTGACGTACGAGAACTTCAAAAGAGTATACTCATTTCAATATTACCCTCGTTCATACACGTGACATTTACTAAACATTTTTGCATTTTAATGCAAAAATCCTAAAATACTTTTTTTTATTCTAAAAAAAATTCAACTCCAAATAATTTCATAATTCAAAAAACTTCGAAATTATTGGAGAAATCATACTAATAATGAAGCCAAATAGATAAACATTGAAAAAATCAAAATTACACCAAATAATTGGAGACGATATATTCAACGATAGGACGGGAATAAAAATGGTAATATCACTAATATAAACATTAAGTAATCATTATTTGTTTAAAAATAGGATCGACCTTTTTCAAGGCTCATCATTTGGTACGAAATCATTGAGATAATAAAACAGGGAATTTGCTATGGAGAGATTGCTGGTGAAATCTTTGTTATTTGACATAACAAAAAGACTATTTAATAAATCATCTTAATTGGAAGATAAAATTGATTATAATAATTTGATAATAAATTAGTTGTCTTTGTTTACATATTACAAACTATCGTATTAAACTTTTTTTGTGGTTTGATACTTTGTCTCTACACGATTTTAGTTTTCTATATTATCAAATTGTAATTTTAGCCATTTATCTTTTTAATTTGTTTACAATTGTAGTCATTTTTCCCCAAGAATGTTGATATAACGTTACATACGTCAAAGACACATTAACGCTGCATTGATGTCACATCTCACTTCGGAAAAAAAGACTAAAATTGCTAAAAAAAACAAATATAACAAACTAAATTAAAATTTGAAAATATAGATGACCGAAATCATAAATAGAAAAAATACAAAATACAAAAATAATTTTCTTATTTATTTATTTTTTTAGAGGGAATATAGATATTTATTTCGAGAGAGAAAATGGCAAATGACATGACATTTTAGAAATTTTAGGGAGTAATGTGTAATTTATTTCGTTGAAATTAAATAATAGTGAAATTATTTATTTTTAAAATGATAAACTAATATCATCCCTTTACAGAGTGCTCATGATTTTTGACAATTCATGTGACTAAGGTAACCATCGCCATTCCGATTTGACACATAACAATAAATTTCAAAATCTACAAAATCACAAAATATTTAATATTTCTCGATTACTAAAAATCTCTCTTTTTTTTTTCTGTTTCGAAATTAAGCGCTTGCGTTCGTGATAATTCAAGATTTTATATCACATGCATTAGAGTGTGAGAGTGTGTTTGTTTTTAGTTAAACATTGGAATTTTATTAAACCAAATCAGCAATTACAACTCGGGAAATAAAAGTAGGAGAACCAGTGATTCTTCCTACACAACAAATCATACAAACATTTTTAGCTAGAGTATAGAAAGTCTGATTCGCTGATCGATGCTCAAAAATAAAAAAAATTATAATATGATATATCTACGGACGGAGCTACACTCTTATATACCCGGGCTATCAATTTTTTTTAAAAAAAATTTATATGTAAATTTTGTATAATAATATGATATTAGCCCTGATAGATTAATTTAAAATATTAAAAGATTGTAGAGTTTAAAATTCTAGTCCGGACAGAGCCATATTTCTGGCTCAGTCACTGAATATATCCGAATCCAAGATATTACACGTGACACACGTCTATCAGCTAAACACTCGGAGGACCCCGAGTGTATATAGTCATTGCATCGATCCGAGAGACGAGCCGAGATACGTTGAAGTCAGTATAATAATCCCAGTAGTGCGAGCATCATCTACAGGAATCCAAAGCCACACAGACTATGATCATAACTCATCTCATCATAAATCACAATCGACTTGACACTCAGTAAAATCCAGACAACAATAAAAATAGGTGCATAGGACCTAGAGCGATCAATATGATGTATAACCTCAAATAGTCTGAACTATCTAGAAAATCGTCGAGAGTTGCCCAATACTGTAATCACGCATTAAAAACATTCAACTTCTGCGTACTCGTACCCATGTGATTCATAGAAAAAAAATGGCAAAAACTTGTGTGAGACGGTCTCACGGATCGTATTTTGTGAGACTATATTTCTTATTTGGGTCATTCATGGAAAAATATTACTTCTTATGCTAAAATCAATATCGATAGGGTTGACCCGTCTCACAGATAAAGAATCGTGAGACCTGTCTCACAAAAGACCTACTCAAAAAATAGAGAGAAATGATTTTTTTTCAACCTTTGAAATTGAAATCATAAGAGAGAGAATGGGAAAAAGATTTGTAAAATATGGAATTTGAGTGGATGAAGAATACTTTTGAAATTATGAAAAAATTTACAGCATACTGAAAATTTGGTTGGTATAAGTTTCACTTTAATAAATAGCTAGCTAGTATAGTTATGCCGACGAGTCTTTGTCGATGTTGCGGTGGTTTTTTGCACACCAAAACAAAGTTTATTCTTTCATATGCTTTTATTATTACAAAATTTAAAATTTTCTGGTTAATGACGTAATTAATTTACGTGGATGAAAAATTTAAACGAAGTCATAAATAATGTTAGAGTTACAGAGAATTAGATTAGTTACGATGAATTATGTGAGATTATTAGACAAAATAAATGAATTTAAAATATAACAAATTAATTGATTTTTTTTTTGTGATGTGGAGATTATTTTTTAAAAGAAAATGATAATAAGATATTGATATTATTATCTCTTTAAAATTTTAAAGAGAGCAAAATGGATTTTAAAAGATGGAACAAAACCAGACATAATAAGTTTTCCGCTTTTCTATCGTCCTACAAACAGAAATGTATATGCAATCAACGAGGCAACACTTCGTTTTACTGTAGCTAGATATGCTAAAATGGTGACTCTAGTAAGCACTGTTATAATAACGTTCTTATGAACGCATTACGACACCTGAAAATCAAAGATGTTTGACGAGAAGTAATATAAAGACCGAAAAAAAACACGAAGATGTGTGAACACGGTTTACTAAACAACAAGATGGGGAGCGTAGACCGAAAAAAAACACGAAGATGTGTGAACACGGTTTACTAAACAACAAGATGGGGAGCGTGGAAGAGGGATGTTCAGAAACAAACTAATCTCCTAAACAATACCGAGTAGAAGTATCACAGCAGATTCGAATATCATTTGCAGCTTTGGTTGGATATTTACATGAAGACCAAGTATTACTCAACCTTTGGGGTCGACTCGAATTTGAATGTAGCAAAGAAATGCATGTGGATGTCAAGCCATGAAGTCATCTTGGTGTAAGTAAGGATCATAGTTTCCAGGAAGTTCCATCTTTCCTATCAAGCTGTCGATTCCTGTGTGAAGCAAATTTCATGCCAAAAAGTAAGTGCTTGAACAAAGTACACAAGTCAAAGGCGAGTAGCTATGATCTAAGAAATATCTGCTCAAAACATATATGATACACGTGCATGTATATGATACACGTGCACGCATGATAATGAACTTTTTTGCTCTGTTTTTTTTTTTCTAATCTCAAATGCCCTGCATCAGAAAGATAGTGCTTGGCCAAAATCTATTCTTAGATATACTTGGAAGAAATTACTTAAATTTTTTAGACCTAAAAACATAGGTTGGTAAGAGCCACCTAATGCGATCCACCGATAAAAGAATGGAACATAAAGATTGCTACGAGTTTACTTGTCAGATATGGCATTCTAAAACGTGGGAAACTGTTTCTCCTATTGCAGGAGCAGGCGAGCAGAAATGTAGAAAAGTACGTACTTGAATTCGGTAACATATTTCCATAAAAGCATGATTGCCCAAAACTACCACCAAGAGTCGAGCTACTTTCAGGTGGCAGCATCGTTTCAGATTTACTGACATGTGAATCCAGTGTATGAATTGCAGAAGTACCCTGAGAACTTTGAAAGCATAGATCCTCAGTCCTCGAACATAAAATGTGTGGAGGCTGGGATTCCTCTGGCTTCTTAGTCTTCTCATTGGGTGACTCAACCTCTGTCTCGACTTCCGAGTCAATGTTGTTTGCTGTTGGTGCAGCCTGTTGCTTCCTTTTTGAGCGAGCACGTCTATTTTGAAACCAATTATAGACATTTGTTTCCGAAATCTGCCCGTGTTGTGCCAACTCTGTGGTTATTTCTTTGATCTTCTGCTTGCTTGGAGTACCATTTCCTTGATCAAATAAGTGCTCTAGATACTGAAGCTGCATAGGTGTCGGTGTCCAACGTTGTCTGCCAGTGATTTTATGGGCTCCAGATGTTATCAAGGGGTCGCAATATGGGTTTCCATACCTCATTCCTGATGCAATAACACAAAATTCGTCAACATTAATAGTCCTTTGTCTGATCAACTGGTCAAGTGGATGTGCATCTCATCGCTTTTATTTACTCATTAGAAAATAAAGAATACTATGAAGCAACAGCTAGGCAGTAGATATAACGAGAACTCGACATTCTGCGGTGGTTGTTTCCTATGATCACAATTCACAGCTAAGTTTTACTGTAAAAAAAGTACCAACACATGTTACTATTTAGAGCCAGTGGAGTCAGGAATTTATCTTTGGAGGGCAAAAGTAAAACCTTAAAGATTTTATCAAATAAAGAGAGCTAAAGTACGTCGGAAAATTTCGATCTGGAATGGTTGGCGCCTGCTGGCTAGCATTGGCTCCACCATTTGGCCGATCAAAACTCCAACTATAGGAGTCAAATAAAAGTTTGAAGTAACATAAAAAGACCTCAAAAAATCTCTAAATTGTACTAAATAACTAAATTATCAGTGCTAATAATTACTAGCCCCATATAGTGATGAATTTACATTTAACTAGGCAACTATTATGCACCAATTTTGAAGTTATCCAACAAGTTTTATAATATGCAGAGAACTGTATAAACAGAGAGCATCAATGAAATAAGAAAAATAGCAAGAAAAAAAGAGTGAAAAGGTAACACCAACACTTAAATTCCAGAAGATTGAAACTATTACAAACAAGCACAGTACGAAATCAGAAGCACAGGCATTACCTACTAGCCTGTATATTTCAAAAGAAAATCGACAAGAACTCATCTATTGATGCAACAAAGTGACAAACAAATCCAACCTAATTATAATTCCGGATCAGTTAATTAACTAATCTTTTGTTTTCTTTTCCAACAAATTAAGTTAAAAGCAAGTTAAAAGCCCACAATATGCGCCTGACTCAACGCTTGTCTATGCTACATCCGTCCCAAGACACAAGATAAGGCGCAGTCGTTCAATGAAAACAGTCCACCAAACCAATCCAAGTGCTCAATGCCACTTCTCAACTAGCTTTCAATGTAGAGATTAAATCGACAAGATGACAAACATTCGTTATCCCTTATAAACTAATAATATTTGTTTTATGTTATTTGATAAATTGTGTTATTTATGATGTCAATTTCTCTTGATTTTAGCATATCATTTCAGGCCATTTCACTTGGATGAAACGCAAGCCTCGAGGCCTATGTTCTTCGATATCTAATAGCCATAGACCGATAAGACGCAACGAACATCACATTCAAATGATAAATTTAACAATCAGGCAAGAGATCAACTGTACAAATTCAGTTCGATACCTGCAAGATCGTTCTGGGAAGTGAGGGATTTGTGCAATTCAACGAGCTGTTCGCAAATCGTGGCGTAAACTGCAATCTGCTTGCGTAGGTCTTCCATTTGCTCATCAGTCATGACCTTCACAAACATCCCCCCGCCTCCGCCGTTGAAATCCTCGCCCTGTTGCGGCGGCGGCGGTTTGTCCCACTCCATTGTTCAAATATTCACAATGTTGTGTGTGGGAATTCGGCAAAGAAAAAGACAGGAGAAGTGGGTCAGAAAAGGGGTAACGAGAAAGTAAAGCAAAATGGTCGAAGATTATACTATAAAGACAGACAGTCATGTGTGCTGTCCGCAATTAGCGCCGATATTCTCTTTCTTTTCGTGTGGGCGTATGGGTTTGTCCAAATACTAGATAAATTAATATGTCAAAAATGTACGTGATACGGTTTTATAGATCATATTTTGTGAGACAAATTTCTTATTTAGGTCATTCATGAAAAAATATTATTTTTTATGCCAAGAGTATTATTTTTTATTGTGAATATCGGTAGAATTGACTCGTCTCACAGATAAAGATTCGTGAGACCGTATATTACTCTTAGAAAAAAGTTAAAACAAGAACCTAACAAACCATTAAACCTTGAAACCATAACTAACCATTTGTTTATAGTCTCGATTTTACTTTGGCTGCAAATGGAACCGATTTAAACTAAAATATGTTCTGTACTAAATTTTAACGAGCAAGAGAAAAATAGCATAATAATATGTGAGAATCGAACTAATAAAAATATTTATTTAACAAGACTATTAAAAATACGAAAATTATTATTTTTTTATAGAAATAAATAAATAATAAGTGTTAAATTTGATTTAAATAAATTAAGCAGTTTAATTGTATAAATTTAGTTGTGTTTGTATATTACAAAAGCTTAAAATTTAACATTCGCATAGCTCATTTCCAGTTTCTTATTTTTTAGGAATTAAAACCATAACAAAGTCCACGGTTGCAATTCCCATTTTGGAACCAAAAACAAAAATTAGTTTCACATTTTGTTTTCGATTGACGCTGTCACGAAAACCATGGTCGAATCCATATCAACTGAAGGATGTTAGATCGACGAAACCGATCAACGAGATTTGTACTTCAAACCTGCATTTTGCATACTACTTTTCCCGTTCATGGCAACAAGATTTTGGCACGAGACAGAGAGTAAATGAAGTTATCTAAAATAGGACATTTTGCGCCAAAAAAAAAAAAAAAACACAAGACAAATCACCAATGTACACAGCCTCTCCTATCCATACAATGCTAAACATGCATACTCTATCTTATGCAAGTCCCCTTTGTCAAACTACTCACACACAATTACCCCTCATTATTAGAAACAGTTTCTTGCGAAAATCCCTTATCAGCGCAAGATTTCTTCGTCGATCCTACTTATGTTCCACCATTATCCAATCTTATCTCCTAACAATCCAATCTGTATGGAATGAAGATAACTAGGGAACCGGTACCAATTCAATTTTTTCATGAAGTCATTGGTCAATATCCTCGACCATTTCTTGGATCTGTTCTTTCATGATCTGAGATTCAATATCTCGACCAATAGAGTTTATATCATCATCGATCAAATGGGACCATGTACTCAACTTCCAATCTCGGGTTAGCAGACTATCAAGAGCATAATATGATTTATCGGATGGCGGGTTCACGTACAGCCGGATAAATTCCCAAACGTGAAACAGAAGCTTTTTTCCTAATGGAGGCTTATGTACATAACCAAAAGCCTTTTCTATATATGTCGACTGGTTTAAGGGTGGCCTTAGTATGTTTGGAAGTACTTCATTTAACAAGTCAAGAATCATATTGTGATTTAGTTTTCCTCCATGATATTTTGAACAAATATCATCAACCTTAGTTGTTGTTCTGTAAGAATCTTCAACTTCTTCAAAGACATGATTGCTAATAGGCTTACCCAGTGGGTCCCATTTCAACAAAGAACGATTGTACGAACCATCATACAAACCTGCCACAACGAGCAACTCTTTGATGTAGGCTTCATCTTGATTCTCTATGTCCACTTCTACTTCACTTGGCTGCTGTTCATTTATATCCTCCTCTGGATCAGTATATTCAAGTTGGTTTAGTTTCTTCCGCCACTCTGAATTATCAGAAACCAAAACAAAAAACAAAAAACAAAAAACAACAGCTGAAGCGCTTTGTAAAATATAACAGGAAAAAAATGCAATATGTGGATGGATCGTATGTCACAGTATCGAAGAATGCATCTCACAATCTAGTTGTGTTGCTTGCTTCAATTTCCTACTATAAAACAAATTCAACTTATCAGTGAGACTAAACTGAAGTTAAGAAGACTACGGGGAATCAAGAGAATTAGATTTTTTCATTATCATAATTTCATAACCTGCAAAGCATTTTAGTTATAGTTATTTGTCTCTGAATATCATTCCAATATTGGCTACCGACTTTAATCTCCGGACTTACTTGGAATGCCAATTTATTTTCTCAATTTCATACAATAGACAAAGGTAAAGATATCCAGAAAATCAGTCGAAAACCGAAAGCTCGTGTTAAATATGAGAAGAAACAGTTTGATATCCATAAACTGACCATTCAAATTTGAGTTATTTCCCTGAATACGCAAGACATATCACCATCTTCCAGTTTATGTACACATGAGAATGATGATGGGAAACAAGTGGCGTGAGATCAAAATGTAGAAAGGTTTTGAAATCCGACAAAATAAAATCATGGGCTCAATTCAAAATGATGAAAATTTGAGCATTACAATTTACAACCCACCATTCCCTCGTGGAATCTACGTTCTTGAACAAGAACTGACCGTTTCAATAATAATATTACGTAGATTGATCAAAACTGAAATGTGTTCATAAATAAATGGAACAAATAAATCACAAAACTTTCTACATCAAATAATCATTCTAGAAAACTTTAAATCATTTGAAGCCATTTCAACTCTTGCAGTGATTACCAAAGGAAATTCTCCGATATGAGAGATTTCTTTGGTCAAATGCAACATGGCGTTGCCAATAAAACTAATTAACTGAATGGATCTCTGCGATAAGAATTAAAGGGTAGATGAAAGATCACAAAGAAGACCAAAGAATGAATCTGCACGCCACTCCTAAATATCTGACCATTCACATTGCTCTTTATTCAACCACTTACAATAAAAAATAAACACTTCAAACAGATAACTGTCGAGCTAAAATCCAAGCACCAAAAACCGTAATGAGCAAACATTAAAAGTGAAAAACAATGATAACTAGAGAACCGAGCACCCCGAAGATCCCGAATAACATGATTAAAGAACCGAAACTTTGTTATCAAGAGAACCGGACCATCATAAATGCATTCGAAACTTTGCACAAAGAAGCTCTGATCCAGGCCAATCAAACCTTGCATAATCTAGCAAGTTCCCATGATTCCGGACTTTCCAGAAACAGCTCGAGTATCTCAGTATTGCGAGAAAGCCAAATCTTTCAATCAAATTTCCGGGAAAAACTAAATGGGATGGATAGTAGGACTATAAAAATACGAGTTTTAAGAGGTCGAACGTTGTTGACATAAGAATGACAATGTCAAGGAAAGAAGAGAAGAATATTGCTTTAAGCATGACACCCCATTGCTGAAAATCACAGCACCAGAAATCCACAAACCAAAAAGCAACTCAAAATTCGTCTCTCTCTCTCTCTGTTTCTTTCAATTCGTTATTATGAATGAATGAAGGGAATGATGATGACGATCGTGACGCGAAGATGCAGATGGGGTGAGAACAGAGTGCAAAATGGAGCAATGGACCATGGAATAGTCACCTTCAATTAGCTTTCGCAAATCGAAAATGAGGAGTACAAGCAATTTCGTTGATCGTGATTGGCTCGGTGCAGGATGAGTGATGTATCTGATTCCATCCCAATAATAATGTAAGGATCATTCTCTGAACCGGCGTGGGGAGACAACGGGCCGCAGTCTTTTTCACGTACCTAAATGACGATTTTGCCCTCCTCCGAACTCCATGGTTATGAATGACTGTGGTTGGTTTTGGGTAGAATTCCACATTTTCTCTCAATTTTCATTTATTATATTCATTTTTACTTTTATCATGTATTTAATTTCATCTACGTCGTTTTACTCATAGGAAAATTAAATACTAATACTCTATCTAAATATATTGTTACCGCATATAATCATATTTTCTCGAATGTTAATTATTTCGAGAAAACTATAGATATTTATTAAATTGTTGAAATAATAAAAAAATTTAAATATAAAAATTAATAAATTAAACATTATAAAATAAATAAAAAAATATTATAAACAATTTATCGTAACATCATTATTCTACCAAAATAACATCAAGTTTATACTAATAATTTTCTGCATGTCAGCCAACTAATATCATTCAATAAAAGCATAATATAACTAACATCGTAATCGAAAAATTATATATATATATTAATATAGATTAATTTAATCAGATATTCGGGACGGATATTAGTAGGATTTTTTTATGATCCGCCTATATCCTTAAACTCGATAATACACATATTTTATTATTCATTTATTTGATCGGAAAAAAATCCACTTCATACCATTTTCAATTCGAGTCAATAATCGGATTTCAGTCGAGTTAGGAGGAAACTGCATCCTTATTAGTAACGCTTATTTGCATAACTTTAAAATTGGATCGAACCGGTGGTTGTTTGTTTAAACCCGTGAATTAATTACTAAAAAGTGAAAACCCACCGATTTATTATTATAAATTTTTGAAATATCAACAAATATAATAATACTATAGTCTCTATCACTTACAAAATAATAATAATAATAAATAAATAAATAAATACATTAGTTTTCACAATATTTTTATTCCTTGGGTTCGAGCATTCCAAACTCACAAAGAATTCAGGAAATATTGTGTGAGGCTTGTCGCTAAGTTCTCTAATTATTCACTATAAATTATAGCGATTTATCCATTGAGAATTAATAAAACACATATAATTGTTTTTATATTGTTTTGGTTGAATGCATTATTATTTTTGAGAATTTTTATATATTTTTGTCGTTGCGATCTCTTACTCATTCCGTCTGATATATATATTTATTTATTTTTTCATACAGAATTAAAAAAATAATTGGAAAAACAAATATAAATACAACTTTCTATTTATCTCTATTTAATTCATTGAAAAAAATAGTTGTACATTTTTCAAGACTTGGTCAATAGGCTTGTATTAACAAAATCAAGAAAAATACAACTAAACTTATAAAATAGACATATATTTGAGACAAATCGAAAAATTCATAGTCCAACACTTTATTCCTTCACAAAATACCCCTCCCTTTATTTAAATATAATTTCTAATGTCCACACATTTTTCATTTCTTTTCAAGATGAAAATTTAAAACACACATTGTCTTATTGAACATATGTAAACGTTGATGTTGTTGAATTTTTACATGATCTATATCAACAATTATGATTATGTTTTTAGATACTAAAATATTTAATTTTGTATCTGACTAGAATTGATCTGGTTAATTGTTTAACAACATTACGTTCATCACACAGATGAAATATTAGTTTATATAATATCAGTTTTACAACTGACACATAATAATGGTTCAGATCTGATTAAAATCTATTCAATTTTAAATTTTAATATTTTATGTATTGATATTGATGGTTGAACTATTTTAGTTAACTGAAACATGGTTCGTTCGATCCTGAGTGTGGGGGCAATGCCCACACCCCATATGAATGGTTGGGATTCCACTTCATGGAAAAAAAAATTAAAAAAAAAAATTGGGCCAGAAAAAATTCCGGCCCTTGAATGTATACCTGCAGACAGTGCCTGCAGTGGTAGGATGGAATAATCCCTAAAACATCGACTATTAGTCCAATAATTAAAACATTTGTGTACGTGTAATATGGAAGATGGATCCGCTCGCTTGCGAGGTGCAGACTATTCTTTATTTATTTTGCCTTTTTTTTTTTATTTTTCCAAAAAAAACTAAACAAGTGCTTACTTTAACTAAAGTTTAAGATTGACTTTTTCAAAATTAATACAACATTCCCTCAAAAAAGTGATAATTATATATTTTTTATTTCAAAATATCTTTATTGTATTAAAATATCCAATGAAAAAAGGGCTCATAAATTATATAAACTATATTAATGACTGTTAAAAATAATATTTTAAATAGATTGTCAATCAATATTTAATTGATAATTCAATAGTTCATGTGTACTTAGTGTATGATTTAAAATCTTTATGCTTTTTAAAGTTGACATCTTTTAGTCTTTAAGCGACATATGATTATTGCACCTTTTCTTAGTAATTGCATCTATGATTAATGTGAATCGAATATATGATTTTGATTTTTGATGTCGATTGTATGATCAAATACTTGTCATTTTATCAAAATTTATTGATGATTTAATGATACAACTCAAACTTGATAATTTGATAACTTTACCCAGCAAAAACAGCTATTGTAATTCAAAACAAAAGAGAGTGAATTTCATACAACACTGCAGAAGGGTTATTTATTTTTGGACAAGTGGATTTGATTCGGTCGGTGGTATTGGTTGAAGATTTGGTAATCAAGAGACGAGAATCACTCTCACACCCCGACAAAAACAAAGGCCGTGTGTCTTGCGATTTATGGGAACAAACGTTGTCAACTTACACGTGTACACATTCAAACAAAAAATGGAGCAAATAAATAATAAAAAAATACCCACCGGCCAAGTCACCTGCCCCACGGCCCCACTCCCGATTAACTGCAAGCAAATCCAACCGTTACGATATTTATATTCAATTCCTGTGATTCTTTCTTTGGTGTCATTCGTTTATTTATTTCATCGGTGTGTCCGCAAACCAACCCATTGGCGATTCTATCCAAGAAACATCACCTTGCTTTCCTTCTACTTCACTGAATACTGTATAGCTTTTTTTTATTATCATTATTATGATTATTTTCTTGGGTTTGTCTATTTTTAGTAACACTTTACTGATCTGAAGGAGAGACGGACCCTTTTAACGTCCATGGCCACTTTCGTCAAGAAACTTGTTGAAAAGGCTTCTTTGAAGAAGGTAATGTGTGTTATCCATGTTTCTGCCTAAATCTCTATCTTTTTCTCCGAACCCGTCTTTGTATTAGTCCAGAATCTTGTTGCTTTGTGGGTGTACAGTATGCTGTTCTTGGTTTGTAATTTCGTGCCTTTTGGAGTACTTTGTTTAGAGAGTGTGTGTGTGTGTGTTTTTTTTTTTTTCATTATTTTGTCCGTCAAAATCCTTCTTTTTCTTGTGATCGAAGTTGGGAAAAGCATAGAGGCATACATGTTAAATTGTTAGGACATTGTGGATTTGTAATTACCCTTTTTCAAGTGTTACAATTTCGGTTGAGCGGTTGACATCTATATATTGTTTTTCTTTTGAAAATAGTGATTTCATCCCGGGAATTTTTTACTCTAAGATCATCTGTATGTTTGAATTTTTTTCCGGCTATTTGGATTTACAATTTTTATGTTTGATGATTGTGCTAATTGCAGTTTATGACAATTAGCCTGGAAAATTCGCATGTATTTTTGGCAATGAGGAGAATATAATGTAATATTTTAAAAGTGGCTACACTGAAATCAGAAAAAAATTAGCATGGAAATGGTAGAAAGCAGTAACACTGGATTTTGTTGGGCGTTGTTGCAACAGCAGTTTCTCTTTTATTTAAAAAATACTATTTTTAGACAAAAGAATAAAGAAATAAATCAAGTATGGAAAAAGTTGAGGATAAATATTGTATGAATCCATATAATGCAGTTAAGTTTATGAGAAATGACGAATTTGGAAAATATGCTAAATTTGGAAGATGTTAAGAAATATATTGTTCACATTTTTTCTGTAAGTAGAGATTTTAGGATAGCACCAAAAAGAAAGAATTTTAATGTTAGTTAAAGATCTATCCTAAAATTGCTTCTTATTCATTAATTGTTTGGGAAAATAGACAATAGGGAATGAATTTTCCAAAACGATGTTTTACAACCTTTTTCATCACTTTCCCTATTTTTTGACAAAAGAAGATTTTTTTTTTCAGTTTGATTGAGTCTAAGAATCGATACTTATATGGCTCGAATGTGATTTTATCAGTATTAACCAAGCGAAGAAAACAAGAGGTAACAAAAGATTATTGCTTAGTTAAGGGATAAAGTGCATTTTATCCTACTTTAGAAATAGAACAGTCCAAAGTTTCATTTGGAATGTTAGTTGTGAGTTGGATATTTTAATAGGGAAACATATATTTCTGATGGTTTGTAATCAAGCATGTATTCAAATGATAAAAACCATTGAGAATCAAATGTCTTGATTAGTTTTTGGAGTGCGGCACACATAGTTTACATGCGTAGAGGATGAAGTCCTGAAACTTGTAACTTTGTACCTTTCATCATTCAAAAAAATGTCTTCACCCAACTTAGAATTTATCCTAATAAAAAACATATGCATTACGTTGGCTTCAGAGCTGACAAAAAATGTATAGGCCTAAATTCTGAAATTACTGAATTGTGTTGATAATCTTTTACGCGAGAATACGTATACAATTTCGTTGGGGTGTTGGCCGAGTTATAAACAACTCAACATGTTTTGAACAGAATACAGGTTTAAATAATAGTAGTGAATGGCTTCAATCAGCATCTCAAGGTCAACATCCGGGCAAATATTTTATACAGTTTTGGAGATCGTAATTTAAATTTGGATTCAAAAGAAGATGATTATTTTAGACAATGTTGGCCAAACATAATAAAATGAGAATATATAAAAGAATTATGAAGAGTTATGTAACTTATCCTACAAAGAAAAGCAGCCTATAAAGGCACGTAGGAAATTTCAATTTAAATTTTTTGAGTGAAGTTTTAAAAAATATTCTCAGACTTGTCGAAAGATTTAATGAGATATTCATCAAATAATTTGGTTATTTATTTTTATTGCTCTAAACTTAGTACATTGTCTTTGCAGCCTGGAGGGCTTTCAGATACTTTGAAACCTGATGATGTAGACCCCCGCTTGGTTTTCCATTATGGGGTTCCACCCGGATCTTTGTTGCTGAAGTATAACTCGATTCGACAAATCCTTGCTATTGCAACTAAGTGAGTTTCTGTTTCAGATTTTGGTCTAAATAATATTGCTATTTCTTCTTTAGAGTTTATTCAATATTTCTTACCAAATACTAGAATGTCTTTGTGTTATTCATGCACCGATACCATGTTTATGGAAGTTATTCATAACTCTGTTTCGCATAATCATTCACTGGTTGTCAAGTTTTTCTTCATAATAAATGAAGGAATTGTTATGGTGGTTTCTATGACCCCTAGTATCCTTTCTCATCAAGTAATTTCTCATCACCTTACACGATGAAATTGAATGCGGAAAGTCTTCAAAATTTTGATATACTTTGTAAGAAGGTTTTGTCAACTCTACAAGGTTTAACTTTTACGTAGATAATAATCTTACCCACCCTTCTCTCAGAGATGGACGAATCAAATTGTATGGCAAAGGTGGATCACAAGCTCTGCTGGAATCACCAGAAATAGTACCGAGCAAGATTTTGCTGGTAAACTACTCACATATCTTCCTCCGACTTATGTGATGTGTATGCTTATAAGAAAGATTTAGTGCTTCAGCTCCATGTACTGGGAATGAGGCATCCTAAAAATTTCCCACTTTTCAATGTTGGTTACTGATGTCAAGTAAAAATATTTGTTGACAGTTTATGGAGAACCAAGGTGTCCTTGTGAATGTAAATGTCAATAACCATATCGAGGCAAGTTAGTCGACTTACCACTATATTTATTTGATTGTAAAATATCTCTTGATCAACATATGTGGCTTGAGGTAATTTATTTCTTATATCTAATATTTTAAAAGAATCATTATAGGTATGGGATATAGATACCAAGTGCTTGTCCACTGTCCATCGGTATGAAAAGGAAATCACCTCAATTCGTGCCATAGAGCATTCACCTTACCTGTAATGTCATCAAACACGGTCAGGATTCAGTTTACACATATATCAAGTTCTATTTTTTTATATACATTTCTTGTTTTCTGTAGGTATGTTGGAGATTCTGCTGGTTATATATCAGTTCTGAGGGTCGATCAAGAGCAACGGCACATTGAACAAATGATATACCATATCCCTCTTTCAGCTTCTCGTGGTAGGATTGAATCCCGTTGAGCCCTCTATGAATTTTTATCTCTTGAAATTGAACAGCACATATTTTTCTCCCATTTATTTAATAAATACTTTGTCTGACGCAGTCATTTCTTTTACTATGTGTACTGTTTTCTGAACATTTTGCATGTTACCTGATGATCAATCCATATACAGGCAAAAACAATGAAGTTGAAAGTGAGATTGCTGTAAAATATATACTGCCCCAACCTACAGCAGAAACTAAAAGGTAATCTCCCACCACATAAATAATCTCGCTTAATTTTCATGCTTCTCTTTTATAAAAATGCTTAATGACCGTTAAGCTAAAATAAGTTGAATTTGTTTCGTGTGGCTTAATCTCTATGAAAGGAGTATAGATCTTGTTGCATGATTTCAATAATCAATACGATTTTCTTTCATATCATTTCAGGGTACTTATTATCCATTGTGATGGAGTTATTACATTATGGGCAATTCAAGAAAGTACAGTCGTTTTTACTAGTGTCAGTACCACATTGCAATCTCTATATCAAGAAACAAAGAAGGTAACGGCAGCTTGTTGGGTATCCACGGCTGGAACTAAAGTCGCTGTTGGTTACAGCAATGGAGATATACTCCTGTGGAGTGTTCCATGTCCATCTGATTCTAAGACCGAACAAGTATCAATAAATGAAACAAATGGTGGTCAAATAACACCTGTTTGTAAGCTGAATCTTGGATATAAAGTGGACAAAATTCCAATATCGAAGTTAAAATGGATTGATGTAGATGGAAAATCAAGTCGACTATATGTTTTAGGATTGTCCGAAAATTTTTCTACCAACTTACAGGTATCATATTGCCCTTAACACACTGTTTATGTTCTTAGAAATCGAACGATCAAATTTTTTTAGAATTGTCTTAATTTTTACCTCATGTTATTTTTTTAAAATCGTCTTAATTTTTACCTCATGTTACTACTGGAAAATAAAGAACTTGATAACGTATTCAGCCTATACTTTCTCTAGCAATACTGAGATAGAGAGGCCATGTTTTCTGGTTATATAAAATAAAATATTTTAAATATCTAAAATTCCAGGTGTTAGCTATAATCAATTTACAAAAGTATCACAGACCAGATTCCATAGAGAAAGGACTTTACTGCATGGATTTACTTTTTACTTTTCTAATTTGCATAAGAATGTCATGTTACAGGTAGTTCTACTAAATGAACACACTGAATCTCGCACAATTAAACTGACGCTTAGTCCCCCCGAGTCTCTAGTTGACTTGGAGATTATTACAAGCTCCTTCGAACATAAAAGACACGATTCTCTTCTTTTGCTGGGGAAGTCAAGTCATATCTACTACTATGATGATTGTTTGATTGAAAGGTACCTGGTACAGTGCCAAAACAAATCATCACCTTCACTTCCGAAGGAGCAAATGATAAAGTTACCTTATGGAGATTCAAGCATCACTGTATCAAAATTTATGACATGTATTCCATCCATGCCGTATTCGTCAGATGAGGTATGTGCATAGGCCTTGGCAAATATGATAATAATGTTGATATGAGAAAAATCATAGTCTCAATATTTGTTGATATATTATATTTGTGCTGCAGGAATTCAATATTGTGGCAAAAAACAGTTTGCCACTTTTTCCATTTGAAAGAAGGCTAAAAGACGGAAGTAATCCAAATTCAATGGCTTTTAGTCCACTTACCAGGGATAAAAACCTGTTTATAACTGGGCATGATAATGGAACAATTAACTTCTGGGATGCTTCTTGCCCTCTTTTCATTCAAGTAGCATCTATAACTCAACAGGTAATGAAGAAGTTTTGAGACAACTTAGGTATTTGTAATTTAGCTTCATCTCTTGTTTCTTTTGATAAATCCATCGATCGATTCCAGTTCTCTTACTGTTGAAACATGTAGATCATGTATATGGATAAATGAAAATGAGTATTTTCTTCCTGGAAGCAATCCTGTTTTATTTTGATTTGATTGTGCAGAGTGATGATAATTTTTCTGTGAGTGGCTGCGCATTGACAGCATTGCACTTTGACTTCGAGTCTCATACTCTTGTATCTGGAGATAAAAGTGGAATGGTAATACAGTCCTGTCAATAAACTTGTAAAAAGCAGTTTGTGCTCCATGTTATGATCTACAGTGTACTAACATTTAACGCTAATCTTTCATTCAGGTTCGCATATACGTATTCAAATCTGAAACATTTGCTCCACAGAGCTCTTTTGTATCTTTTCAAGGTACTAAATTTGCCCTCTAATTTGCATCAAATTACATTACCAGTCTCTGTAGATATTAATTGAGCAAATACAGTTGTGATGTTGGATTCTGGTCTATCAATATCATGTTCCGAGAACAAAAGCTTTGATGCTTCATTTGGATTTTTGAAAGATTTATGATGGTTACCAGGAATTTCAAAGAAAGGAAGCAACCACATTATTAACAGAATCAAACTTGTCAAGGTTAATGGTGCCGTACTATCCATAAACATGACAAAAAATCTAAAACAACTTGCTGTTGGGACAGACCAAGGATATGTAAGATTTCCTGTTCTCTTTTGTCTAAATTCCCTGTTCAATTCAGTCAGTTTTTTAATTATTGTGGAGTCAAACATCCTACAAGAAAGATTCTTAATTTATTTCTGTATTATAACTACAGGTTTCGTTGGTTGATGTGGAAGGGCCTACCATCTTGTATCAAAGACTCATTGCCAGTGAATTTTCAAAGGGGATCATTTCAACACATTTTGAGACCTGCAGCTTCCATGGTTTTGAAAAAAATATTTTGCTTGTGGCAACAAAAGATTCATCAGTTTTGGCACTCGAGTGTGACTCGGGGAACACAGTAAGCTCCAGTTCGGTTCGTCCAAAGAAACCATCTAGAGCTTTATATACACGGATTTTGGGTGAGTATCGTTTCTTTTTAGATTTTCTTTTTCTTGCGATTTGGAAGATGGTGCTTGTGTCTCATGGCTTGTACCATGAAATATCTAAAATGTAAGCGTCCATACTTCTTGACAGATGTACAAGGAATATCGGATAACATCAATTCCAACAACACCATGACAAAGCAATCATTGGTATTGCTTTGTTCTGAAAAAGCGGTTTATGTATATTCCTTATCGCATGTAGTCCAGGTATGAGCTCTACTATCATGTATAGGTTACTGTAACTTTGCAGAAAAAACCAATTGATTTTTTCCATTCCATTTTTATGATATCGTGTCAGGGTGTCAGGAAAGTACTCTATAAAAAGAAGTTCAATTCCTCTTGTTTCTGGGCATCAACTTTTGGATCTTCTGATGATGGACTTTTTCTTCTTTTCACCAGTGGAAAATTTGAGATTAGGTGATGATTCCTTACATGCTAGTACCTATTTGATTATCTAAACTGGAAGCATCGGTAGTTTGAGTTGGGGGCGAGCATGAAAATGCATATTTTTTCATCTAGAAAATATGCGTCACTCTCCCAGAATTTACCTTGTTGTTTGTCACCATCTTATCACTGTTGATTTAAAATTTCAGGTCGCTGCCTGAATTGTCTCTTGCAAAGGAAAGTTCAGTTAGAGGCTTCTCATTTTCAACTTTGAAGTCACCCTCAACATCGAACATTATAGTTTCATCATCCCAGGATGGTGAACTCATTATTGTAAGTTTCCATTTTTCACTTTTCTGCCAAGATATCTCACAAGGTCTGTTAGCTGATAAGCTTTATATTCTCCTTGTATAATCAGGTCAATGGCAATCAAGAACTACTTTTTGTGTCAACTTTGCTACACAAGGAGGCTTACAGGTAATAAGATCTATCAAAAAAGACTTACATGCGATTTTGGGTATAGAAATATTTAGGATGGTTTTTTAAGAATTAAAAAAAAAACAGCTTTATGTTTGGGCAGGACAGTAGAGAAGGGTTTGTTTTTAGTCTGCGAAGCAGATACCATAGAATCCACATTTTTGGCTTTTGGTTTTCAGATTTTAAATATCTTTTGGAAAAAAATATTCCAACTAAACACCATTTTTTCAGAAAAATGTTTTTTCTGGGTCTAATTTTTCTTGCTGACTTCTTCAAACTTTGCCCACAAACAATTAAACTAATCACTATTTTTTTTTTTATGCTATGCAATTGGGCAAAACAGAGCGAGTTTATGCTTATTTTTACGTGTGTTTTGCATGCTATTGTTGCCTACTCCATCCATCCAAGGCTTCTGGACTCCGTCACCCAAGTTTTTAACAAAGACCTTGTCCATGCCCAAGGGTGCATCAGTATCTCTTCGGCTCCCCTCAAGGAAAAGAAAAAGGTGTTAATGAGCTCGTCTAAAAGATGTGTGGTGTGTAGATATTTTTTGGAAATTTTTTTCTGACTGATTTGGATTGATAGGGTATATTTGGATCATTGGTGAAAGACAATAATACTACAAAATCAAAGACAGGGCTTGAGGTGGAAAGCCATGATTCTAGAAGAAGTATTGAAGAACTATCAACCATATTTTCAAAAGCTAACTTCGCAATTCAAAATGAAAATGAGGCAAAGGTTACTATGAGTGAGGAAGACGTGGAGCTGGATATAGGTATTTTTGTGACAAATTTTAAACATCTTTTTGTATATGTCTTATTTTTTAAGAAACTTAAAGAAAATCCAATCAAAAAAGTGAAAATCGCCATAATAAGTGAGCAAGAACAAGTGAACTAAAAAAATGAAAAAGAAACGGGCATAATCTGGAACATGTATTTATTTTTTGTTTTTTTACTTTCTAAATTATTTTTCGAGTGTTCTTCCGGTTGCCAATTATCAATTCTTGTTTTTTTTCAAGATGATATCGACATTGAGGACGTGAAAGAGAAACCAAAAGGATATCCAGTTATTGCCGGATTGAATAAACAAAATATTACAAACAAATTTTGGGCAATAAAAGGTAAGTCCAGAATAGCTTATTACAAATGAAAAATTACCATCACATGCACTATTTTTTTTTCCTTTTGCAGGTAAGTTGAAATATGCGAAGGTTAAGAATGAGAAAGTACCGGTGCATGAGCTACAAGACGAGAAGACCGGTGCTATTGATCAAATAAAGAAAAAATATGGCTATTCTTCTTCTGGTGTGAGTACATAAATCCATGAGCCCAAGACAAATATAATTAATCCTCGTGAGGCTTAAATTTAACTTGATGACATGCTGCACTGATCAAATTACACCTGAACGGTTTTTTCCCCCCACTAAGTCCCTCTGAAAAATTATTATTTCATTTAGTTGCAAAAATTTGAAGAGTGAAACTTGGCCATATGTCTGATAAAGTTATTTGTGTGTTTGTATGAAGGAGTCGAGCGTTGCAAATATTGCTAGGTCCAAGCTCGGCGAAAATATGAGGAAATTGCAGGTATGACACCCCCCTCTTTACAGGCTTGGAGTTTCTTCTTGTGTAGCTATGATTAGTTGTCGAACCAAATTTGATAAAACCGAGTCGTCTCTATGGTTGTTGGCTTCCCAAACCAAGTCATGAAAGTTAAGTTTCATTCTGAATCATTTGTCTTGCATTCTTGAATTAAACTAAAACATAAAACGATTTGTTCTGGACAGGGACTCAACATTAAAACTACAGAGATGCACGATACTGCGCAATCATTTTATTCAATGGCCAGAGATGTGTTGCGGTTCGCTGAAAACGAGAAAAACGAGAAGGGAGGTTCCTGAGCCTCTCAAATCCTTGATATTCTCGAACTTTGGTAGTTTTAGTTGCAGAAACTTTGTATACAAACGGTTGTTTTCTGGTATTGGTATGCATGTGCATGCGAGTGCGCGTGAGTGTGCATGTGCAAGTGTAAATATGTTGTGTTTCGTGCTACGTTCAATCGTATATAATTTATAAGTTACACGATTTCGAGATTTCGTGTCTTGTATGAATGCATCTACTCGGTCATAACAAATAGCCTAAATTAGCTAGAAAATCCTAGAGATGTATCCAAACTGTATTCATAAACATAGTAGTCAATATTATAATATAGTTCAATATCCTTAACAGTCAACAATCCAACTTCTGCATTTACGTTAAAAATCGGAAATATGAGATTTCCACTTCAATAATATTTTTGGAATGTCTGCTACGACTAGATACAACTCTTAACAATGCTCGGGGAGAAAAATCAAAAAAGGAATACTTAAGTAATCACAAATATATACTGTTGAATTTCGACTAGCAGATTGGACATTTGGACTGGATGTGGCTTGAAATTTCGATTTCACTCCATTCTCCCTAGATTCTTGCATTAAAATGAAGAAGAGAGAGGGGAACTCGGTTGATATAATTAGCTTACATAAAAATGGAGGAAAAATTATTAAATGGTTTCCATAATCCTCATGCCAAAGTTTCATTTATTGGATTCTTGATGTGGTACCTTGACCCCATCTCTTAGCACTGAATAGTATTAATGGTTCGCACTTTATGTTTAGATAAAGTTTTCTCACGTTATGCCGTTGAATTTTTTTAAAAAATATTTTTTAAATATAGGAAACGAGAGTAAATGAAGAGTGTAGATGACCATTTCTATTCAAATTGGATAAAATGATCATTCTCATTATTTCAATGTCATATTAATTACAATTACAAAAAATTAGATGAGAATTCTTTCTACCGAATATGCTATTGTGTAGTTTGGTAATTTCAAGGGCATTTATGTAATTACAGCTCGAGCACCAATTGAATTATTTTTATCCGGTTTTCTAGCCTGCCCTATTATTTCATAATAATAATAAAATAATTTAGCTAGGGTTTCCTCGTCTTCTCCTCGCATCGGTCTCCACTTCTGTTGCGTTTGGGGCTTCGTACTCTGTGTACGACGTCGTTTTAAGATTCTCCTAGGCTGCGCAGACATGTACGGACAAAGAGGGTAAGTTAAACGAGCCTTGTTTGCTTTTACTGTCGTTGTTCCGGATCATTTCGAGTTGATAAATGCTTATTTTATTGGTTTTTTGGAAATCGGAGTTTGGTTATTTGATTTTTCGTTTTTAAGCCTTTTTGGCGTGTTTTTTTTTTTTAAATATATGTTAATTGGAAGGGATATCGATTTCTTGAATATGGGGAATTTTCAGAATTTTCCTTTTATTTTGTCTTCTTTGTGTTTGATTTGCGAAAACATCTCGGCTTAAGCCATGATCGATTCAGGGAGATGCTTATGTGAACTGATTATTTAGCCTGTCATAGAAATTAGGCTTATCTAGTGTACAAAATTACTCAGTGTGAATCTGTTCCTAGGGAATGGTATTAGAAGTAGTCAGGTTTGCCTGTCTTGTTCTAGGGACCTCAAGTAGGGTTGTCAATTCTGTAATCACAATTTTGCATTGTGGTAATAATTTAAAATTTTGTCATCCATATGTACCTTCTATCCATTTATACGAATTATGTTTATTTTAAAAGAAATCGGAAATTGTTGGGTGTAAATTTCTTTTTCTGATTGAATCATGGAATATTTACCATTTTTCCTACTATTTGCCTTCTATTTCGTCGTTCTTTGTGGAATTGAGTGAACTAATTAGGATATTTTGTATTGGTTGTCATTTTGTCAAAAGCTTTGGCAGATGATCTCAACCCCCTTGGTATTGTGAGCTCATTATCTAGAATTTAAGCTATCTCCATATCCAGTGGCTCTCAATTCAGCAACCTAAAAATTATTTAGTTTAGTTGCTTAATGTTGATAAGAAACGAGGTCTGCTTATTGTTTCGGACTTTAGCTTGCTTCAAAGTAATAAACAAATTTCTTGTCTCAATAATGATAGTATGTTTGCCTTGGGACTTCTTGTAAACTGGAAATGACATATCTTCCAAGAAAAAATCTTTTATGTATTTGTTCATTATTTCAATATTTATTTGTTGGTAATAAGGGATTCAACTATGGCAAATTCTTACCGATGTATTTACATGCTTGTTACGCTTATCTGAAATTCTGAAGTCATTAAAACCTCTTTAGAATAGCGATCCTAGATTGACTGCAGAAAACTGATGAGTGAAGCACCAAGTTATGCAGCTGTTACTCTTGATAAAGCATGAGTAATCATTTATTTCTGGATGTTTTTTGTATGTATGTACCGCTTTGGCCTTCATTAAAATGATGTGTGATTTAATCTGTCATTGAGTCCATGAGATATGGTTAAAATGCTTCAGATATAATTAGTAAAACTAGATTATAGGAGAAAAAATGGGTTGGGATTGGCTTTATTAACAAGGTTGAGCGGGGGGGATTTTCCCTTCCTTGGGTATGAATAATTGAAGGGCAATGTTTGGGAGCGGGGGGGTTTCAGACGGGTACGAGATCGGATCAAAGAGACCAAGAATGATGGAATCAAATCCCTACTTCGCAGTGAGAAGCAGTTCAGACAGCCATCAAAGGTATGGCTATGGCAGCAGATTCCAGCCGGCTCCTTTTCCAGTTGTTCGTTTAAGGGGTCTTCCCTTCAATTGCACAGATGTCGACATTTTCAAGTTCTTTGCTGGAATGGACATTGTGGACGTCTTCTTGGTGAATAAGGATGGTAGATTCTCTGGAGAAGCGTTCGTGGTCTTTGCTGGGAATATGCAGGCTGAACTTGCTCTTCAGAGAGATCGACAGAACATGGGAAGAAGATACGTGGAAGTCTTTCGGTGCAAAAAGCAGGAATATTACAATGCCATAGCCGCTGAGGTGAGTGAAGGAGCTTATGGTGGGGTAGATAAACGTGGATCCTCACCTCCAGCTCGACGGAAGAGATCTCCAGATAAAGATAACATGGAATACACGGAGATCTTGAAGATGCGTGGTCTCCCTTACTCCGTAAAAAAATTAGAAATCGTGGACTTTTTCGAAGAGTTCAATGTCGCCGAAGATAAGATTCAGATCGGGTGCCGCTCTGATGGGAAAGCTACTGGAGAAGCTTATGTTGAGTTTGCTTCTGCTGAAGAGGCTAAGAAAGCCATGTGCAAGGACAAGATGCTGATCGGATCTCGGTATGTGGAACTCTTTCCTTCAACACCAGACGATGCAAAACGATCTGCGTCAAGATCACGCTAGTGAACTGAAAGTGTTATTCCTACCAGTTGATGAAACAAGTTGGTTTGAAATGTTGGATCTTCTTCGTGTGATGCTATCTGGGTAAACATAATGTCATTCTGATTTGTTTATTTTTGTTTCCATTGCTGGAGGATTTGAGTTTGAGTTATGAACTTATACTTCGTCCTAGCTTCTGCTGTGTTAGATATTGCCCAAGTAAACCACGCATCATTTAATTCTTTTTTTAAAAAATTATCTTATTTTCTAAATAACAAGTAATAAACCTAACCATTTTTGTATTAATTAATGAAATCTTCACTTATAATTTCCTAAAGAAATATAACTTATAATATAAAATGATACAAAATATGTCCTCGATAATATAAAATCCAATGTATTCATGAATTATATAATTGAATTTTATATTATTTTGGATCAATAATTTAGTCTAGGTGATGACAAAAGTAAATTAATTTTGTGTGCATGATTTCTTTTATGTTTATGTTACCCAAATTAAATTCATTTTTAACGAACAATTTTTTTCTTTTATTTAAAATGGTTTTGTTTTGTTTTTTAATAAATTTTAATGTTTGTAATATCAATTTTATTATCGTTAGTTGTGTAATGTAAAAGATCATTTATGTCAAATAATAATAATTTCGAGCAACAATTCTGATGTTTTAACATAGTAAAAATTAATAAGTACTTAATAATTTATTTTTTCTAAATATTTTTTAATAACTTTAATTTAATTTAATATTATTTTATTTTATTTTGTATGTTTGATAATAATTTATGTTTTATTATTTTGGATTTATATACTTTGATTAAAATAATTTTATGAAAATATCGATGAAGATCAGTTACAATTTCATTTTTCATTTAATTTTACAAACAAATATTGGTGCGAGGATTTATCACTCTTCTTCTACCTTTGGCATAGAGGATCGCCGATGGAGGAAGAAACGACCTCGTATCCACCCATTGAACCTTTTATCACTCTTCTTCTACCTTTGGCATAGAGGATCGCCGATGGAGGAAGAAACGACCTCGTATCCACCCATTGAACCTTCCACTTTTGACCTCATAATCACCGGCACAGGTCTCCCTGAATCAATAATCGCCGCCGCCGCTTCAGCCGGGAAAACCGTCCTACACCTCGATACTAACCCCTTCTACGGCGCTCACTACGCCTCTCTTCCCCTAAACGATTTCGTAACCTTTCTCCAATCCCATTCGAAACCATCCAGAGTCCCTGATAGTGATGGCTCCATCCCTCTCGTCACTCGGTCTCTCTACTCCTCCCTGGAAATCAGCTCCCACTCCGAAGAACCTCTCAAAAATGCTAGGAGATTCAACCTCGATTTGGCGGCTCCCCGTGTTTTTCTCTGTTCTGATTCCATGATCGATTTGATCCTCAAAACGGGCATTAATCAGTACATGGAGTTCAAGAGCGTAGACGCCAGCTTTGTAGGCGATGTAGACGGGGGATTATTGAATGTGCCCGATTCTCGGAGCGCCATATTCAAAGACCGCAGCTTGTCCATAACCGAGAAGAATCGGTTGATGAAGTTCTTTAAGCTCGTGCAGGCTCATTTTTCGGAGGAAAGCGAGGAGGACCGGATATCCGAAGAGGATTTGGAGAGTCCCTTTGTCGAGTTCTTGAGCAAAATTGGGTTGTCGCAGAAGCAAAAATCGTACACATTTTTTCTCGCCCTCTATCTATCTACTTTTCTGTTGGTGATTGTTTTATTGTTTTTTCCCATTATATGCTTGTGTTACTAATTATATTATTATTATTTCAGTTTCGTCTGCTTCGCTGAGGCTTTTTAAAAAAAAGGAGATTTACATAGTTTAATACAGTATGGTTTACATTTAGTAAGATTGTTCGTGAACATTTTAATTGGGTATAAAATTCAGACGCTGTACGATCACATACCATCAGATTACCCCCTTGAGTTACACTTAGTTAATCGCTGTGCATTCTTAGTCATTTTCTTATTTGTAAAATGGTTATATTGCAAATAAGAGCATCTGAATTGTGGATTTGTCATGATTTTTTGGGATAGTTGTTGACATCTCTCAGATTTTGCTTCAATTCACTAACTAGTGTGTCTAATCCAAATTTCAAGTTTCTAGGGCTAATAATCACTTTGCTAGCCAGAGCAGTTATTGCACCACACCCCAACATTGTTCTTATAAACTCTTTTAACTGGATTTGTTTGGTTGACTCTCCGTTTTTTTACCTTAAAAACTATCAGTAATTGAGAGGAAAGTACTGCTAACTATCAAGTTCCATTTTTTTTTCACTGAGTGTTATGGTCATTCATGTTGAAACGGATTTGCAAAGGGATTCATAGCTTGTAGTTTCCTGGTTTGGTTTATCTTTAATTGACTGGCGTTAGTTTTTCCTCCAGGATTATTTTATATGCTCTAGTGAATGCCAATTATGATCAGGACAACCTTGGAGTATGTAAAGATGTTGTAAATACTAAAAGCGGGATTAGCCGTTTGGCACTCCACCACTCCTCCATTGGCAGGTCAGTTCTTTGCCTTACATTTTATTTTTTTCAGGAGCTATCTGGTGATCCTAAAAATGCTGTCGGCATTTCTGGAACTACTAGGATGAATATATAAAAAAGAAGTGTATATTAGGCACTAGCTTCGGCTTCATATGCATGCAGTGACATAATTTTATGTGACAGTAATTGGAAGGCAACAAATAGAAGTGCATACAGGAAAGATGTTCCAGTACATGAGGATTGTGTGATTGTAGGGTTTGAGGATTGATGTATCTACCAAGAATAACATATGCAGTATCTATTTCTATCTCTTAACGACGACCTTGAAATTGGATTCCTATTTCCGTTTTACAAAAAGCTATCCTTGTAAACATTTGTTTGTCCAGTTCATTAAGTTCATTAGATGCTTTAGATGATTTTGCCTCTAGATCTTGATATGCCTCCATTAAAACTTCAAAAGAATAGAACAAAGATGAAATTGAAAGATTTTATTTTGATGTGGATTCTTTATAAAAAAAAATTGAGATTTAGAGCATAATCACGAAGGAAATGAGAAGGCTTTAAAAAGTTAGATTTAGAATTGATAGATTGCCAGGAGATCTTAGATATTCAGTGTAGTTCGGAATTAAATTGGAGTTTCATGGGAGATAAGTATGGAACAAATTTAATGTGGGGTTGATGGAAGCAGGAGGTATTACACTCCCATCTCATTATTTTCAGGTTTTGCAGTATCATAGTATGTATTCAAATTAAACTAAGAAGGCTTAGAATTGAAATTTGGAATTCAGGAGAGATAAAGAATTTAAGTAGATCTCAGAGACAAAAAACACGAGGTTCGTACTTCTCGAGTTTCTTGCCAATCGCAAAAACTTGTAGTCTTACATCCAGTGCTCGGTCATACGCGAATTAGTTTAATAAATATCAAGTGTATTCTATCAAGAGAAAAAGTAGACTGAAATGAAGATCAAGACTTTATTAATATAAGGAGACTCAGCACAAGGAAATGGGTTCGATGTTTTGGTATTTAGCATACATATTGTGTTGTATCTCGACTAATTTTATCAATATATGGAGACTCACAAAAGGAAAATGGGGTCAAAATTTTGGTAATTGACGTACATATTTTGCTGTATCGTTCATAGTTTAGATGACGGGTAAACTGTTCCATCTTTTGTCTATGACAAACTATTATGCGTACAGTATGACTTTAGGAATTGTAAGTTAATGCTGAGTGAGATAAAATTTAAGAGAAAAATACCAGTGAACCTAATAACAAAGATTTATATCCAAAAGCCCTAGCAATTTTCATTTTATCTTAAAACCCATTACATTATTTTTAATACCAGAAAATTCAAAATATAAAAATCCTGTTTTTGTTTCCAGAAATATTTCTAGATTTAAGATCAGTTCAATTATGACACATTATATTAAAACAAAATTAAAATTTAAATCTATTATCTCAATATTAAAGAAAATCAAATTATAATCAATGAACCAACTTAATTTGATAATTGTTTTCTACTTCTCAAGGTATAATGATATACCAGGAAGCTCGACTAGAAATAATCAGCGGAAAAATTTATTTCTTAATACTAACTTATAATTTTTTTTCCAATTTTTTTAATCATTTCAGATTAGATTATATATTGTGTTAATCCTACATAAAATAAATCACATGCATCTAAAAGTGTGGATAAAATTGTTACAATTAGATAAAAAATTAAAATAAAGCATATTATTAACTTGATGAAAATTTGGAATAATCTTGTCAAAGGTAAAATATGATCAATAGTTTGTTTGACATCTAAGTAGGGGTGTTGCAGGGACAAAAATAAGGCATGTTATTATGTTAACAGTTTGGGTTTATTTTTTTGTGATTAAGAATTGTAAAATGGACTTTTCAAATGATTTATATTATCTTGCGTGAACCTCTGAGATTATTTTTGTAATTAATATCTTTTATTAATATAATTTTGTTTCCTATCAAAACAAAAAAAATTGGTAGGGTTTTTTGGATGTAAAAGTTTTTATATTGGGTTTTCAGTTGATTTTCCAAATTTTAATGATCTTTTTCAAGAAAAGTCATAGATTCAAATTGGAGGTCGCCAGTCGCCACGGACATTCATCTACTAATTGTTTAAACTTGTATCATAGAGTTGATATTGGAGTCATCTATTCGATTTATTGACTTATGGTCCAAATGTATGACTTTCAATCTATTTGTCTATTTTATGTCCTTGAAAATTTGATAACATCTCTTCTGGTCACCATATGCATCAATCACTATTCAGTTATTCTTTTCTCTCTATGTTTTTGGGCATTTTATTGTTCTCATTGACATTTTAAGAGTCTGGTTGATGAACAGTATCAGCTCATAAATGATAATTACAGTTTTTAGACAAGTAAACTGAACTGGTCACGTATTTTATATGCAATCGGATACTTGACTGTGTTTTAATCATTCTCGTAACGTATTATTAAAATAAAAAATAACTAGCTAAATTATCAAAAGCAATGGTCCTTCATGGCGTTTTGCTCAAACATTGTAGGTTTGCTAATGCAAATGGGGCTATGATATACCCCATTTACGGTCAAGGGGAACTTCCTCAAGCTTTTTGTCGTCGTGCTGCTGTAAAGGGTTGCATATATGTAAGCATATATTACATCTTTTGGATTACAGGATGACCCTGATGTTAATTGTGTATCTGATGCTTTCTGCATCATCTTGCGCTTTGTGGTTATTAATTTGTGATAAATACTGTTTCTCTCTCTTTCTTCCTTGGTCGATCTATTTTGTGGTTATTAATTTGTGATAAAATCTGTTTCTCTCTCTTTCTTCCATGGTCAATCTATTTTGTCCTTGAATTTATGTGGAACCGTTGAAACATTCTTCTGGTTTTGTGGTGTCTATGCTGAAATGTCTGGCAGCTGATTTAGCCGTTTAAGACATGCAATTTTTTTAATTTAGTAATTTTCAATGTTTATATTTTCTCGGTTAGTTATAGATTTCACCATTTTTCAGTTTGAAATTCAACAGTCAATAATAGAGACAGAATGACCTTTGTCTAACCTCTAGCACGCGTTTCTTCGTGGGAAGAAAGAAATATAAAAGAAATAAATGCTGCAAAAAAAAAAAAACTAATTAGAAGCTACACATAGACTATGAGGCATGGTTTCTGTGTTTGTGGATTTATTCCTGAACATTGTAGGTCATAGGATCATGATTGTTTTGTTTTCCGTTGAAAACGCCTTGAGATATCATCATTGTCAGATTGTACACGGTTTTTGTTTCCATGATTGTTTTGTTTTGCATTGAAAACGCCTTGAGCTTTTAGGCCTTAAATGTGATGTTATTGAATGTGGTTATTCTGTAATTGTATCTTGAGTCAACATGCATAATTGGAGAATGAAAGGCAGAACTTATATAATTGGCTTAAAGAAAGATACACCTTGAGGTAATTAATGAGACTGGGATGTTAGGAAGAGGGTAGAGTGATTATAATTTCTAATGTCGTGACATCTGAACTTTACCAGTGAGCTACCATCTGGTGAGTTTCCGATGATACTCAAGGAGCATTACGCCCTAAAACGTTTTGCCACTGGTAAATTATTTCATGGAATAACAGGAAATGATTAAATTTCAAAGCTCATGACAAAAACTATTGCACGAAACGAACAATGAAATCTGCAATTATGGAATCACCTCACTTACGAAGTTGAATCTTTTTCTGACTTTATTTCCATTTTATTTTGGCTTCCTGCTTTCGAAATAAAAACATTAATTGAAAACAGACTTCAAATAAAATTATATCACATATTTTTATGATCTAGGAAGGCGAAAACTATGCAATCAGAACTTGAAATAAAGAACCATTTCGAAAGAAAAGATCTTGACCAAAGAAATAAGTGATAGCAAATACTGCAAAATAACAAAACAAACTCCATGTTCATGAAGTGACTCAAGGAAGAAGCCTCTAAAAAAGGACAAAGTTTGGAGAGAATGGTGAATCATAAAGTTTATGTTTGATATATAGCTTTGCATCTTTTTGGTTCAAGCCATTCTTGTTTGTTTCTATAGATTTTAGAATATGCTCCCTTGCTTTCATGTGAGATTTTAAATGTGGAAAATTGGCACGACATATGGTGATATTTGATAAATATTTTTTCCAGCTCTCTATCTATCTGCAAGTAACTGATATTAGTTCTTTTTTTTTTTACCTTTTTTCTCTATAGCTTTCTCTAATGCTTTCCTACATCAATTATGCTGTACAGGTTTTGCGAATGCCCATAGTTTCTGTGCTCATGGATGAGGTTTGAAATGATTCTATACATATAATTTATCTTGAGAGTGCACGAATCTCAGACAAACTTACATGTGCATGTGGAAAGTTTGTTACATCATACATGGCATATCGTTTTCAGTTGTCATATTCGTGTACTTTGTGGAAGTTTGTTTTCATGGCGCAGAGAGTGTATTTTTATATGACTTCTCATATGCCAATATGGATTTCCCACAGGAAGATGGAACATATAAGGGTGTCACCTTATTTTCTGGTCAGAAGTTATTCAGCTCTCGGTTGATTCTTGCTCCCTCTTTGACAATTCCATCACCATCGATTCCTTCTTCTGCACAGGCATCAAATTCACGTGATGCTGGCCATATAGATGCCAAAGAGAAGGTTGCCCGGGGAATATGCATCGCGAATAACTCAATCAGATCTGAAGTTTCTAATTGTCTGGTGTTCTTCCCTCCCAGATGTAAATTTATAAATCTTAACATTATTTGATTTGCCTGAATTTCCAATTTTCTTTTATTTATATTTCATGTTTTTAATTTGTCAGTTCTTTATATGCAGCATTATACCCTGAACAGATAGCATCTGTCCGTGTATTTCAGTTGAGTAGCAATGTCACGGTTTGTCCCCCTGGGATGTAAGTTGTACTTCACCTAGAAGCTTAGTTGCATTCTTAGTTCCATGGACCTTGTCTTGAATGTTTTTTGTGCTGTTCTGTCTGAGCTCGTGATGTGATATTTTCATTCTTAATATTTTCTATTTCGTAAACATTCTGCTACCATTTATGCCATTTTCCCTTGTTCAAGTTTTCACATATTAGGTGGAACACTTGTCACAAATAAAGAAAAATTGGATTTAATTTAATTTTGGGAAATTAACATTTTTGCAAAGAAATGTAAGAGATAAATTTGTTAGTTATTCATTGCTAATGCCACTTTTCTACTAGTCTGATGACTGTGTTATTAGTTTTAAGCTCGAACGACAGTTATCCCTATCATTCAGCAATTTAATGTGTTGGGTAAATATGGTGAATGGTCAAATTCTGGATCTTTTTCGTCAACAAAAGAATGTCAGTTATTTCTAATTATTTTTCTTGGAGTAGTTGAATCTATCCCAATTTACTTACCTAATCTCAGTGAGAGATCGTTTAAGATGTGTTCAACTTGTTTTTAAGTTTCGTAGGAGTTTTTTTCTAAATTAGCGGATGTCTTATCCGCCTATTGTACTAAATTCCTTTTCATCATTAATATTATATGTTTCTTATAAAAAAAAAAAAGAGATCCTTTCCAAGGGCCATTCTTTTTTGTGTAAATGGAAGTTATATCACGTGCTACAGGCAATGGTTCACAGTAAAAACTGATGAAAAACACTAGTTCTCTACTTCTATCAAATTGTCAGATAGAAAGCAGCCTTTCTTTTTTAATCTTTTAGGTAAAATATACTCTATGTGGTCATGATCCTTTATGGTGCAAAGGATGCGTGCAGGCTCGTGAAATGGGGAATATCATTCCTTCCCAACTTGGAAGATCTACTCCTTTGTGTTTCTGATTCTTCTCGTCTGTTCTGTACTTGTAGTTTGATTTTTTGTACATCATTGTCAGTTTCCAGGAGCTTTGGATTCCATCAGCAACACACCGATGCCAGACGAACATCTAGATTATAATCATCTTCTGGACGCTTCAAAAAAGGTAAAAAAATTCCCAAATTCGGTTCCTCAATATTTGAAATTCTTGTGATCATACTACCATCTTTTTGTGAAATCTTTCCTGTTTCTTCCGCTGATTGTGTTCTATACTCTATGCTCCTGTGTGTTCTATACTCTATGCTCCTGGATTGAAATAGAACACACAGGCTTCATAATATGATCGCATCTGAACCCATACGCACCTGGATATTCAATTTGAAATAGTGGTTAGAAATAGCTAAATTTCAGAACATTTTTGAGGCAATACACATATAATCTGAATCAGGGGCATGAAATATAGTTATCTTAGCTCCTTTCCGCTGCATATTATGGTTAAATTCTGACAACATGATAAATGTTTGCTGAATCCTGGCAGTTATTTCAAGAAATATACCCTGGTGAAGAATTCCTTGCAGCGACAAGCTTGTCGGATAAGCATCCGAGTTATGCTGACTCTGAGCTTGATTTATGAAGAAGTATTCGTAAGACTGCTGGAAAAGTTCCGCTGCCTTCCAATATTCTAGGGTGGATTGAATGGCAGAGTATGCGAATGTTTTTATTTGAGAATCTGAGTCATTTTGCCATTTTTTCACATGT
The DNA here is from genome assembly GCF_025594145.1 of Primulina tabacum. NCBI lineage: Eukaryota > Viridiplantae > Streptophyta > Magnoliopsida > Lamiales > Gesneriaceae > Primulina > Primulina tabacum. The sequence continues at coordinate 4,028,752 of NC_134550.1, read as the reverse complement.
AAGGTTAATCATGTAAATGATAGGTGAAAATTAAGTTAAAATTATGGGGGCAGGACAACTAATTTGGTCTGATTTATTGATAATTTCCATGTGTACTGTAGGATTGATCTGTGAAAATTTATTTAATTTACACAATGTATCAAATATCTCGGATTCTTTGACGTGCAATTCTATGCTTTAATTTGTTTGCAGCCTTGTGTTGAATCGGTAGTCAATCAAATTTGGGACTGTTTCAATGCAAAATCTGTTGCAATATCCTTCCATGGAATCGTTCTTTATTTGTGTTTTGTAACATGGACTTAACTTTGAGAATAATGAGATCTGACTGGATTCTGGAATTTGTCTCCGACTCTAATAAAATAATTTTGGATTTAGGGAAATTTGCTAAACGATCTTGTCTAAATTCCAATTGTAAAGTATAACCGTTTTATGTATTTTAGACATTGTCAACTGCGATGAACCTGTCTTCACAGTTTCTAAGAATTACTATTTTAGACGTGATATTATGTCTAAGTCATAGATCAAAAAACATGGCAAGAAGATTACAACCCAAAACAAAATTTTGATCAGGATTATTTCTTAAGCTTCCCCTTCAGGGAAAATTGTATTTTTTTTCTCGTTTTTTATGTTATCAAATTTCAATATTATATTTGATTTTTGACAATTTTGGTAATCATCTTTTGATTTTTGAATATTTTGGTAAATTTTCATTAAAAGTATTGATGTAATTTTGAAATTGACATTATAAAATATAAAAATCACAAAAGAAACACACAAAATAAAAAAAATACAGTTTTCTCAATTATTTATAATATTGTATTTTCCCAGAGCAATGGAAGATAAACTCATAAATGAACAACTTTTAAGGTAATGACTTCGAATAAAGCCAAATTGAGCAATGGAAGATAAACTCATAAATGAGCAACTTCTAAGGTAATGACATTGAATAAAACCAAATTAAATTTTTTGGCAGTGAAATTTCCTATCTTATTCTCCTTGGGTTCCCTGAACCTTCTTGGAATTGTGATAATAAATTAATTTTAAAAATGCGAAAATTCAACGAAATTTAATGGCCGGAGAAACCGAGTAATTGAAACAAAAATTGACAGATTGGACTATTATTGAAACCGTCTTTCACACTAAGTCAAAGTCTATGCATAAAATCCATTTATTTTAAACACATTTCTCATCAATAATTATCACAAATGACGGGTGGACCAAATTAAATATTATACTATATATGCTGCACACCTATCGTGCACACCTATGTGAGCACCGATGAGGTGTCACTCAACTATTGGATGTGATGAAATATACATATATATAATCTATATATATATATATATATATATATATATATATAAAAGCAGAGTTTTTACCAAAAATAGTAATTTCCCGCCAAAATGTCATTTCTAAAAAAGAAAAAATTTATCATGACTATGGACATATGTGTACTGCAATAAATGATCACTTCAATTATTGTTTGCATTGATTATATCAATTCATTTAATTCAATTTTGATTTTAATTAATTTTTATATTAATTCAAATGTAATTTATGTATTATATGTTTTTTATTTTTTTTACTCAAATTAAAATTAAAGTTTATTGAAAACGTAAACTATATTAAAATTTTTGATTTGATTATATCAATCAGTTTAATTAAAAACTGTATAAATAAATTTAAATTAATCATTCAAAAACAAATTTTGCTATTTTAAGTAATTTCCTTCCCAAATCTATATCTACATATAAATAAAAGTAGAGTTTTTGCAGAAAAATAGTAATTTTTCGCCAAAATGTCATTTCTAAAAAAGAAAAGATATATAATGAATATTGAAATATATGTACTACAATAAATGATAATTTCATTTATTATTTGCATTGATTATATCAATTCATTTAGTTCAAATTTGAATTTAATTCATTTTTTATTAATTCAAATATAATTTATGTATTATATGTCTTTTATTATTTTTTATTCAAAATGAAACTAAACTCTATTAAAAACATAAACTACATTAAAATTTTTGCATGGATTATATCAATCAATTTAATTTGTGATATGATTTGAAAAAAAGTATTTCTCATTAGTTTTATTAAATTTGATTTAAAAATATTTATTTATCACATGTTAAAAAATAATAATATATATAGTTTCTAAGAAATTAAAGAATTAAATATGTATTTAGGTTGGTGATCGACGTTAATATTTTAAACATGTCATTGCCTTAGGGTAACACAATTAGTCGACATACATTTATATTTAAGAATTTTTTTCAAAATTAGAGAAAAAATAGTTTCTTATTTTATTTTTTTATAATTATATTATTTTTTTACAATTTAAATATCTTTTATTTTTTATAATAATTATTTTTAATAATATCATCCCGTGCATCGCAGGGGTTAAATACTAGTGTAATCTAATACTTTAGTTTCTTTAGTTGTATTCTAATAGAAATCCCTCCATTAGGTTCAATTCAAATAATGATAACAATCATTTTTTTATTTTTGTAATTTTAGATAGAAAATCATCTGACACAAGAATATATATACATTGTGGGTGCTTAAATAAAATGGAAAATAGCCAAAATATTAATATAAATTGGTCTATTTTGTATTTCAATCCATAAATATTTAAATTTGGGTTTTGATCACGTAAGTTAGGTTATATTTCGACTTTTTTTAAAAAAAAAAATTTATTGACATATTCTATTTTTTTATTTTTTTTATTCATGACAACAATCGTCGACAAAAAAAAATATTAAAAAAAATTTATTGACATATTTTATTTTTTTATTTTTTTTATTCATGACAACAATCGTCGACAAAAAAAAATATCGTTCTTCGTGTATCGGGCAAATTTCAATAAACCATATAAATATACAATCTTAATAATTGGACTGTATTTTTAAAAAATCATGTGGTTTTTTTTTTTTAATGAAATCTGTGGGGAACTTTTTTCTCATATGAATTGTATTTTCTAGCTCTTTTATCAAGGACAAGGATAGTTGGACTGGTATGTAAAAGTTGAAGTACATCAATCTAATAGGACAATCCACGAAATAGGGACAAAATGTAATTTGTAAAGCTGGAGGGACCACAAAATACTTAGGAATTTAAAATTAAATGAAGAATAAAACTTGTTGATGTTATAATAATGATCGAAACATGACACTTCGACTATTATGTGTTTTTAAAAAAATTGAATCACGTCAACGTTTGGTAAAACGAAGAATTTCAAGTCATACAATATGTATCAATAAAAAAAATTATTTGCTAATAGTTTCAAAATATTGAATTTAAAAATAAGAAATAATGGAATGTTTTAGATAAATTTGAAAGTTCTTTATTAATAATAATGGAATGTTTTAGATAAATTTGAAAATTCTTTATTAATTACTCTGTTTTTTTAAAAAATATTCCTCTGCTTTGAATTAGAACATTTTTTTTGGGATAATTGAAAAAATCTTGACCAAGAGTACGAGTGTGTGTATGCTTATGCAACTACAAATGCCTAGTTATATTATATAGCATAGACAAGCTACAAATGATTTGGTCTGAATCATTGTCTTTTATGTTGTTAATTCAGTCAAATTGGCTTAATTTTTTTTAAAAAATAGCATTATAATATATAAAAAAATTTAAATATTAAAAAATGAAATATAGATTATTTTGATTCTAGTTAATGACAAAAACTTGTGTGAGACAGTCTAACGGGTCGTAGTTTGTGAGATAAATATCTTATTTGAGTCATCCATGAAAAAATATTAATTTTTATGCTAAGAATATTACTTTTCATTATGAATACCGGTAGGGTTGACCCGTCTCACAGTTAAAGATTCGTGAGACCATATCATAAGATAGTTATTCCTAATTAATATATTGCTATATTGCACACACTGGGGTCAAAAGAAAACTCTGCGCTTGTTTTAGTGGTGTGATAGTGACAAAGAGACTTTTGATCTAATGGGGAGAAAAAGAAAATAGTAGAAAATCAAGAATGGTTAAAGTTCAATGAAAATTAGTCCATCATTATCTTAAGTGGGTGTGCAACCTTATACTAAAAAAATAAATTTTTTTTTTTAAAAATTAAAAAAACATTGCTCAACATCACGGAACCAATAATATCTGCAATAATGGATTTGAAGTTCTAAAAAGCTTGCACCTTCACTGATTCACATATATGTCACACACACACACACACATATAGTGTTTTTTTTAAAGCAATTATCTGTTTCTTTGTTTTAGCTGCAAATGATTCTTGTTTTCTGATTCCCATTGAAGAAAATTTGTGGGATTTGGTTGGGAGGAGTTTCTGATGGGAAACTGCTTTGGATCTCAGTCTGCTGTTGACCATAACCCGAGCTCCACTATCCCCTCCACACAAGGTGATTTTAGGACTCAGTAAATGCGTTCTTTCTTTTTTCTGGGTTTTTGGGAAGTTGTTCGGTCTTTAGTTGTATTTTAGCTTTGAAAAAGGAGAACTTTTTCTTGTTTTTTTTAACTTTAAATCGATTCTTTTAGTGACATGTTTTCTATTAAGTGCTCATCCCATTTTTGGTTTGTCTTTACATGTCTTTATCTTTTTTAAGATGTCCGGTCTTGATTCCTTGAATATAGACTGTCTCTCTCGACAAAGGGAGTCGACCATGTAGTAAATAGTTATCAGGCCTGCAATTGAACGTATTTTTGGTGAATTTCATTTGTTTCGAGAAATTGAATGTGAAGTTGGAAATCTTAAAGTGGAGTTCCAAGCTTGCTCTCGGGCTCATGATCTTGGTATTTTTGCTTTATTCTGATCAAATTGAAATATTATGGCGAATTGATATTTCCTGTGCGATGTGTTATTTAGGGACAACTCGTAATTATAGTAATGGCGGAGGTTTTTTTGCCACGAGTAGCAATGCTGGCCAGTTTTCTGACGCTTTGAGTGATGATTTGCATATGGCTGGAGAGATATTACCCGCTGCCCATATGAAAATTTACAGCTATTCTGATTTGAGGAGCGCCACAAGGAATTTCAAGCCTGATATGGTGTTGGGAGTTGGAGGTTTTGGGACTGTGTATAAGGGATGGGTAGATGAGAAGACCCTGGAGCCTTCTAAACTTGGAACTGGAGTTATAGTTGCTGTCAAGAAACTGAACTCGGCGAGTGTCCAAGGTTTTGATGAATGGCAGGTAATATGAATGCCAATGGTAGATTGAAACATCTACTTACTATAGTTCCCTTGTGTGTCTAGTTGTGATCATCGCCAGAATCAATGGTGAGAAAAGCTGCGATGATGAATTCATCTTCAATCGAACTTTGAAAAAGTTGCAATGGTGATAAATGTTGGTTTGTTTTGGTCTGTTTGGATAGTCATTAAATGCGGGTATTAATTATGAGAGAGGCCTCAAGGCTGGTCCACTCTTTGCCTTAAGATCTTTTGTTGATTGCTTCTCAAGTTAGCTAAATTTCAGATATATTTTGCAATTGCCTAATTAAACTTATGAACTGGGATTTATGTAACATTGTCCATTTGGAGTTACTTTCATTCATTGACCAGTCACTGTATGAAATACGTAACTGAGCTGCTTTCAAACCCAATGGAACAGAACTTATACTTAAGGTCCATCCAGGTCTCTTTTCTTCGGGTCAATTTTAATCTGTTCTCGAAGTTCTGTTAAAATTAGCATTCAGGTGCCCATCCATGAATGGATAGAAAATCTATTGGAAATCTTTTATTTGATTGTTGTACTAATGAGTTTATTGGGTTGAGATAGCAAATATGTAAACCAGTGAAAAAGACTTGCATTTCTATTCAATTCTTTTTTCAATGGTAATAAATTAGAAAATCATAACATTCGACATAATTTCTCTTCAAATGCCATTGTTTATATCTATTAAAACATGTTGAGCTGGATGTGATGGCATTATTTTATGTATTGAAATTTCTAATCTTCATTTTCATGCAAACCCAAGTACGTGAATATAATTTGGCATTAGTACATGGTGTGTTGCTTTGTGAGTGTATGTTTTGAGTGATATCAACAGTCATGTCTGTCTTATTTCAAATTTTTTGTCACTTTTTTTTTGTTGATTAGAAATATAGATGAAATTTATGTATAAATAGTATTTTCTTTTACATTCTTTCTCCATGTTATTGAATTCAGATGTTTTAGTTGATTCTTCCGTCCCTTAATTTGAAAGCGCAGGCAGAAGTTAACTTTTTGGGACGGTTGTCACATCCTAACCTGGTAAAGCTCTTGGGATATTGTTGGGAAGATAAAGAGCTGCTACTTGTCTACGAGTTCATGCTAAGGGGAAGCCTGGAAAACCATCTTTTTAGAAGTAAGAACTTGTCTCTTTAACTAAGAGAAACAAAGACCAGATAAGAAGCATTGCTTAAACCGGAATCTGTCTTTTTTGAAAATGCAGGAAATGCTGCCACAGAGCCATTATCCTGGGATTTACGGCTCAAGATAGCCATAGGAGCAGCAAGGGGCCTGGCTTTTTTGCATACCTCTGATATGAAAGTCATTTACAGAGACTTCAAGACCTCAAATATTCTTCTGGATGGGGTAAGATTCTAGTTAAGGTTTTTCTTCTATTTCTATATGGTCTTTTACCAGATGAAACTAGTATTGTGAATTAACAAGTGTACTGAGTTGGGGTAGAGTGGGAAAAATGCTTCCTTTCATGATACTCTGACGAAAAAAATAAGTGGATGTGTTTGCTTCTCTTAAGAATTTCGCTGAAAATGATTAATTTAGGGTGACAAATCTTCTTTGCGCCATGCTATGAAAATAATTTATTTATGTTTATATTACCAGGGTGAAGACTCGTGTTATGAATTTTGCCCATTGGGCCAATTCATGTCACTGTTTTCACTTTTGCACTAAATTCAATTCATCAACATTAAGGATCAATTAGTTTTTGCTTTTCCTATACCCCTCTGCCCTACGGTATCACAAGGTTTTTCTGTGAGGAAGTTTCTAAGTTCTCCTATGGCATTTTTCTTGCTTTTATAGGGTTATAATGCCAAAATATCAGATTTTGGCTTAGCAAAACTCGGACCCTCTGGAGGAGATTCTCATGTAACAACTCGAATTATGGGAACACGTGGATATGCTGCTCCTGAATACGTTGCAACGGGTAAGTGCCTGACTTGATCTCATGTCAAATGTGTTGGGGATCTCAAGCTATGGTCACTTGTTAATAGATTATTACACCGAGCAGATTTGTGACAAAAATTGAACGTGCTCGAAATTCCAGGCTATAATCTTGCGAATATCTAGGTTACATGCAAAAATGAAATTACCATGCTTTTAACATCATTCGTGTTCCTTTTGAGTTGCAGTCACTGCTTCGTCATGAAATGTGCAGTTTGAGAGTTGGTAATGCTGTTGATGTTTTTACACATGCATCTCGTGGGACTAGAAAAAGTATTTGCATGGTCTATTTGCTTTATTTGCATATTTTTATCGCTATCGGACTCGAAAGTCCTGAATACGTTTCCTTGATTTTAAAACCAGGGCATCTATACGTGAAGAGTGATGTGTATGGCTTTGGTGTGGTGCTACTCGAGATGTTGACGGGCTTAAGAGCCCTTGACACGAGACGGCCTGGTGACCAGAAAAATTTGGTCGAATGGTTGAAACCCTCTCTCTCTAGTAGACGAAAAACACTGTCCATCATGGATCCAAAAATGGAAGGGCAGTATTCATCTAAGGCCGCATTACAAGCCGCTCAGCTCACTCTTAAATGCTTGGAACAAGAACATAGACAACGGCCCGCGATGAAAGAAGTTGTAGAGGGTTTAGAACAAATTGCAGCCATGGAAAAACAGAGAGAATCCAAGAAGAGATCGACTCCTTCTTCTCATCAACCCCGGAAATCGGAAAGAAATCATCTTTCGCCATATCATGGCACTGGAGTAGGAGCTAGAAGATGACAGTTCTTGATTTTAACAATTTATATATGATCAGATGAGTTCTCTTTTTAAATTTTGTTATTTGTACAATCAATCATTGTTTTATTTTGAAAAGTGTTCAATTCTTTTGTGAAGGAAACTTATTCTAAAATGATTGTGGTCAAAGTAGGAAAAATAATGCTTGATTGTACTTTTGGAAATTTTAATTATGGAATACACACTGAATTCTCCGAGTTTTGTTCATACTTTACTTGAATTTCTGACTGGATAATATGAGATCGACCTGTTAGATTTTAGAAAGGCTTGTACTCATTCCTACCCGTTAAAATCTACACCCGAACCCGCCCCGACAAATACCCGAAGTTAATAGGTCCGACTTACTATATCCGTTGAATGATTATGTTTATAATATTTTTTGACATATCTAATTTTTAACTAGTAAATTTATAACACGAATTAAACAAGATAACTCAAAAAAGATTAAACAATATTGTTCAAATTAAAGTTTTTACGGATCTGATGAAGAAAGTTGATAGAATCGAACAAACACAATGAAGAACTAGAGTCATTAGTTTGAAAATGAATTTTTAGACAAACAAAATTGTTGTAAGAAATCTACAAAAAGATTAACACAAGAGGCGATTAAGAAAATTACTTCGGAAATTTGTTGTTTCCGCCATCGTGTATTTTAACAAGAATAAAAAAAAATTTACGTAACAATTTTTACAACGCAAAAAATTCAATACAAAAATTCTATTTATCAAAATCTAATGAGATAATAACAAAATCTCACGATAAAATAATTGTAAATATCATTATACGATATATTTGTTGTACTTTTAGCGTTATTTTTTATTAAGTAATCTATATTGACCGATCACATTAGTATTATTAGATATATTGCAATCTTTGTGGTTTGGTGTATTTAATATACAACAATGTAAGATTATTTGTATCAAATATATCTCATAATATATTATTTGATATGGAAATATTGTCATATCAAATAAGTGCATCCAAAATTGAGGTGAAATAAGATTCTCGTTGGTCAAGCTGAAAAACATATAATATAAATATACGTAGTTTTTAGTTGTCACAAAAACAACAAAGACTACAAAAAATATACACCATAGGTTTTTAAGGTTTATTGAGATAAATAATTCTTAAGGTTTGCCGCAAAGTTGATAGATAGATGGTGGGTTCACGTTAGTATTCCACAATACGAATTTGAGTTCGAGGTAAGTGAACTTATAGTATTAAAAGTGTGTAGATGTTTTAAATCGGTTGAGAAAAATAAAATTAAGTAAAATCGTTAATATAATGATCGTATGATCGACTCCTTCTTTTAGAATAATATTGAAACAAAAAGTAAAATTAAGTAGATTATTGAACATGAAATATAATGAAAGAGATGAGGTTAATGAGCCCAACTCCTTGATTAAATAAATATTAATACGAAAAATAAAATGAAAGAGCCTTGGTTTTATTTTGGAAAATATTAAAACAAGTTAGATGACTCGTTATTTCAAATAATGATCATATGATCGACTCCTTCTTTGTTTTGATTGATGCTTGTTGAGTATGCGTTAGCAAGTGCAGCGTCATCTTAAATAGGAGTGCAAATAATAATAGTAAAGTACCGCTGGAGGATTAATTTTTTCAAGACGACAGTTCGACATAAAATACTACTTGTTCAATAAAAGCATTGAAATATAATAATAATAAAAAAAGCCTACTATATATCGGATAACAACTAAAATGATAAGTGACATATTTGAAACACAAAAACTAACCATTGAATTACCATGAACATCATAGTTAGCATTTAGTGTTGCAATTTTGCACGGCATTGGACTCAGGATCAACGCCTAGGTTGGTGTAAACGAGGACGATTACAGAAAGTGCGGCCATTGGCCCTCACAAATGCTGCAATACCCAAACTCATGCTTGCCCACATGATTGAAAACAGTAAGTTCCATATGTTATATTGAACTGCAGACAGATACGCAAATAAATGAATTCGTATCAACTTCCAAGAGGATATTTAATAAATCACAACTTCAATCATAATTGGCGAATGGTTTTCAGACACGTAGCCTTATCATTTTTACTCAACATATGCATAAAGTCGTGCCTTTACATGCAACACATCTGTATGATAGTAACTATAAAATTTAACAATCGCCCATAATCTAGGAGGAGCTAGATGTAATTATAATTGTTAGCTACATGTGAAAACAAAATCTTAGAATTGTAAACTGCTGTATTTTCTTCGCAGTTTGTTCTCAGCCAAGTCAAGAGACTGAAGCTAAGCAAGGATTCTAGCTTAGACGATCAATTTCAGATAAGATAGAATCGGCAGAGTAAAGAACAAGAATGATATTTAGCAACACGAATTTCGAAAAACACGAGCAGTTCAAGAATCGATTGTAGCAATTGAAGAAGTAAAGTCGGGATATGATATTCGAAGTTCAGCAAAGGTATTTTTCAATACTGACATAAGACAGCGAAGAGTCTGACCGGCAAAGGCATTTCAACACAAGTAAAGCTGAAGAGTTAAACTACTTAGAGAAGCTGTCTTTCAACAAAGACAAGTATGCCAAACGGATAATTAAATCGGCATAGACAATGTTTTTCTCCTCACAAGACTTACGGTTTCATCAGAAAGAATTTCAGCAAGGATGTGAGTCCAGAAATTCCGATCAATAACGTAACGAAATTTTTGGAAAAAATTAACTTAAAAATTTTTATGCTGAATCGAGCTGTAGGAAAAAAACTGTTGACTAACTCTGCAAGTTAGTATAGTCATCATTACCGGTATAATACACAGTCGCAGAATTTGTCTATTCAATTAGATGATGTCAAATGGATATTTGAACCATGTAGAATAAACCTTATCCACATCTATAAACAGCCAAAGAAATTCAGAGTTGAAAGCTATTGAAAAACCAAATTAGTGAATGATTCGAGAGCAAACATGAATTATTCGAGTATCCAAAAGATATTGTCTCTAAGCTGTGAAACCCGGTATCGAGCTTAATTGTTGTAAGACTCAGAGATTCACTCCTCGCTGATTATTGCTTGATTAATTGTTGTAAGACTGAGAGATTTCACCCCTTGTTGATTATTGTATAAGAAGTTTAAAATTGAACATTTCCAAAAATAGGGTTATTGGAAACCCGGTATCGAACTTGTATGCTCGGTGTTTCGTTCAAAATTGAACATTTCCAAAAATAGAGTTATTGCAACTCACATTTCTCAAAGCAACTAAGAGAACAAGTGTAAAATTAATAGTGAAAAGAAATACTCGATACGATTGCCTTCTTACCTCGTCTTAGTGAAATTGTAGCAAAGAAGAAGCCAGTCATAATCACCGATAAAGCTAGTGGAAACGACTGCAGAATGGAATAGCATAATGCATACTTGTTATAAAATGGTATCATAAGAAAACTAGAGTAGAGTACCATCACAATCAGAAGGAAACTAATTTTTTATCAATGCCTGTGGAAGAAAATGGGGTTAAGGTGGTAACTGGATGGATAGCTTACAGCTATAGCCTCAATGCCACCTTTCTGCATTGTAGGAGGGATGCTTCGCGAAACAGAAACAATATAATGTCCTTGTAATAAATCTATTGCATCCTTCAGAAAAATGAAGAAAAGAAAATTATCAGCATTTCAGATGAAAATTAAGTAAGTCGAAAAAGGAATTTCAGTGCCTAATAATATTAAGCCGAGGTACATTTACGTTAAAAATGTAGGCATAATTTTCTCTGAGCCATCATATTTATCCTAAAAAATGAAGCACAAATCAATACATATTTAATCTTCCAAGAAAATTTGAAACAGAATCATTAACTTCATGGCAGCAAAATTTGTACACAAACGAAGCAAGAACATCATCTAGAGAAATCCATCAAGAACCATGATTCAGCAAGATAAGAAATCACTAGTATGCTATTAGATAATAAAACCAAAGAATGATAGCTGAGCACTTGTACAAGTTCAACGATCTGCTAGCCACAAATAACAGAGAGGCAAGTATGTAAACCTGCTTTGTGCCATCACAGAAGTTGTTTAAGTAGTAACGCATGAGAGCATTCCAACCGTCTTTCATAATACCTTGCATTGTCCTATGCCCAAACCTGAAGGTAAAGGAAAACATCGACTAGAAAAATAAATTTCACATTGCTGCCACATTAATTTTAATGGTGAGTCATCAAAAAATATAGCAAATCGATTTTTGGTCTAAAAAGAACATAAAATAAAGGGAGATGGGAATAAATGAGAAAGGGTTCTGAAATGAACTTATTTGTTTCTTGTATTCCCAAAACAAGTGCAAAACTCAAGCTGATTACAGGTTGAGATGTATTGCGCACAAATAGCTTTAGAACTAGCTTGGTCAATTGATCCATAAATACATATCTACAATTGCTGCTAAAGTGAAAAGAAAGTGAATAAGCATATTGGGAGGTAGCCCCGCAGCCAGAGTTTTGATACTGTTTGCAAGATTCATATTCATGTATGTCTTGGCACTCATTAATCTAAGGGTGGGAGTCATGGAGCAAATTCATTTTTTAAAATATTCAGACTCTTTAGTTAGAAGCACCAAAATATTTCAGGAAGATAATAAAAGCCAAGATATATTGATTGATTGTTAATTTTTATGAAATGGTTCCATAGATCAACAAGAAATGGAACATAATTAATAGTTCACAGCTTCTCTGCCAATTTAGTCGTCACATATGACAAGTAAACATCAATGCTTATCGGAAATGCAGTAAAAAATCAAGTCAAATTATCGAGTTTACAGAATAAAATTTAAATAGAAAATAACTAGGTAAAACTGGTACCTGACAAAATCTCCTTTTAAGGCTGGAGTACCAGAGTACTGGATGCTTATGTCATCCCCATGGTTAGCCCACACTGAAAAATAAATGTGAGGTAAGAGAATGTGCGAGAAGAATAAGCAATTTATATTGTGAGAAAAACATCAATATCAAATCATCATAATTGACAGTGAAGCTAATAAAAATTAGCGAGTAAAAGTAGTACTGACAAATTTTGAAGCTTTCATCGAAATTGGGATGTGTGGCAATAGTTTCCTCGGCACTAAAAACACCAAGTCTGCGGAGTTGAAACTCAAGCATTTTACGCGCTATCATGCTCTGCAAACAATAAAAAATGATGAAAAAAGATTTGTTGAAAGCTATTGAACAAATGAATTTTATTCCTAGGTTTTAACTATGTCAGATAACAAATGACATCCTCACCAGAGACGAAGTAAAAGTGATGTTTAAGCTAAGATATTCCACTAGATTAATCAGAAAAAATATTTAATCAATTAATAAATGCATAAATAATGTAGTAGAGTGCAAACTGCAGCCTAGTTAAAATTTGTCATTGGTTGTTGTTAAGAGTATAACTGGCACCAATAATGATTTTTCTTTCGAGCCATATAAGAACCTACAACAAATCTCTATTCATTTAAAAAGCAGGGGGATATGATATAATCTCACCATAGGTATTGAACGTGTTAAATGCACTCCATCCATTGAAAATTTGAAATACAACTTGGTTCAATTGTCGTACTTGACTTCGTATTCCATAGATGCACTACAGTTCATACCTTTGCAGGCAGTGCCCCCCCAAACAATCAAAATCAGAACTTGTCCCGAGTCCAGCAGGGAGTTCTCAGAAATAACTAATATGGAGCTTGTTCCAATTCTACAAATATTACCTCTCAAACTAGTAGAACTCAACGAATTTGCAACCTCAAACATAGAATGTTTATGACATGCTTAGACCCTCACATTATTTTCTCCAGCATGACATTCTTTTTCTTACAAAGAAGGTAAATCATGAATGACAGTTTCCGGATAAACAATGATATCAACTGTTTACATTTCTTTTTGAAACAAAAAGAACATGTTAGAAAACATCTTAGAGAAATTGGGATTTTATTTTCAGTTTTCATGGAAAGAATTTCAGGTTTATGCAGATATTTTTCACATTTCTCTTCAAAGAAGTGGTAAAAGAAAGAGGAAAAGACAAGTGATTTCCTACTGTGCAGGATTTGTATAAGCTCAGGTATTAGATTGCAAGTCAAAAAGAAAAAAAGAAATTATACCTGGGTGACATTTGTACGGTCCAAGCAGTCAATGCAATTTGTCCTCACAATTCCAACTTGCCCCTCAACTTTATCCCCCTTTTCATTTAACAAAAGGTACCTATGATTTCCAGATTTCAAAGAATTTAATAAGAACTATCCATAACATGATAAACAAATTAATATGGTGATCATCTTTTTGAAGGAGTTCATGTATAAACTAATATCCAAAAATTGGACAGTATATATTGTAAGTAAAGCAAAGTTTATTTGTGTTGGAAACAAAAATATGACATATAATTTTGTTTAATGAAATCCTTGATTATATGGAGTACCTATGTTTGTTTTTCCTATTTTGATGTATTGATTAATTTACGTTTGCTATCTGGTTATGGGAGAGTGCTATGCACAGTGCTGTTTTATTTCATACCTTCTCAAAATTCTTAAATCACAATTTGACATAAAGTATACAAACTCTATATGAAGCAACAATCATACGTCCCTCTGGAATGGAGAAATACCTGTTCTTGATGAGAAAATCCTCGATTTGATCATAAAGAATGGAAAGGCGTTCAAAATGAACATGGCCACATACTTTATGAAAATCGAAGTGAAGATATCTGAAAAACATTATAAAGTTTTGAAAAAAGTCAGATTGCATTAATGTGATCATTGGATGGTAAAATTGACTAGATTGGGTGAGTACATCTTACCTTATATCATCACTAACAATATTTTGCATAGCATCGCCAAACTTTTCACATAAGCGTCCCTCACCTCCATGCTGTTAAAAAGCAGAAGAAAGGGACAATCTACCGAGAATACCAGCACATAAATATGTTTCATGGGAAGTTTAAAGGACATGGAATTTTTAGGTACCTTGTTGACAAGATCAACTGCTAGAACATTTCCATATTTCTTTCTTAGATCCAAAAAGTGTCGCTCAACTACTCTAGGCTACAGATATTGAGGAGCGGAAGAAATTAACTAAACAGAAATAATATACTACTAATATGCATGGGTACGATTTCAGAACATTAAAATCTGGAGACTACTCACTGCTTCCTCGGGTCTCACAATTTCAAATTTAGGCTTGTATCTCAAATCAACAATTTGATCCCAAAGTAATGGGATTGACCCTCGGACCTACAAGAACAAATTACCAGCAAAAATGATGTAATGCATTAGTAAAGGACAACAAAATCTAAAAAAATGGATGGACTTAAAAATTGGCCAAACTACCATTCATACACACAAAATGATAATCACCATTCACCTCATATATGATCACAGGAGTCAACTTCTACCAACAGGATGAACCAATGTACTAGCCAAAGGATCTTTATATCAGATCTTGAATATTTAATCCACACAAAATCTATAGGGTGCACTTAGATCAAGGGATTTGAAGCCATGTATTTCAAATTCACTCATTTGTTAAGTTATGTAGATGTAATGGTAATTGTGATGGATTTGAAATGCACCTAACAAGGATGTCCTTTTAAATTCATTCTTCAACTCTCTCCTCAAATCAAATACTTTCATCCGAGCACAACCTTACATAATCAAGGGTAGCAAATGGACGCCCAATAGGGTCAGATAGAGGTTGTCAAATCATTGAGTCACCCAAATGCATGCTTTTGTCACACTGTACTCTTCAAAATAAGTCCCACTTTTGGAAAGCATGCAGAAAAACAATATGTTCTTTGTAGGAAGCAGATTGCACTACTTGTAATTTAATTAATCATACTACGAATTTCTGACAAGCATTGGATCTTCATCTGATCATAGTTTATTTGAAACGAACATGGGTTCTAGTCATCCACCATCGCACGCGAGTCATAAGCAACCTACTCACTCGTGATCGTTTCAAATAAGCTATGATAAGATCCAATGCTTGCCAGCTATTTTCACTCTAAAATGTGGGTCTGACTATGGTTCCAAGCCGACGATTCTGATTCTAGAACAAACGGTCCCAATTCCAATTAAATGTGGAACCAGAACCAAATAGCTTAGATATGGTTTTAGTTCACAATTCGATTTGGTTACATTTTGAACTGAAAATTATTATTCAAGTTTTATTCGTTCAAGGAAAAAACAGCAATACAACTCATAAGTTAATCAAACTAATTAAATTTAATTATTCGATAATTATATTATAAAATAATTATATTATAAAATATCACGGATATTTAATGTTTTGCTTACCGTGTATAAAAATAAAGGTCAAATTGAAGTATATAAATCAACTATTTGATTATATATTAATTAAATTGTGTGCATATACCACATGATTTTAAAATTTAATATTGATTTTATGTTACGGTTTCAGTTTTGATTTTCTTATTTTTAAGAATCGGAATCGAACCGTAAGACCTTAGTTCCGGTTCCAGTTTTGGAACCGAACAGAAAAATGTTTTAGCTTCAGTTTTCAAGAAATAGATCCAGTTTCGGATTATGATTCCAAGAAAAAAAATACACGGTCGGGTCTACTACAAAGTGTATCTTCATCCATATATTTAGGTATTGGATACAACTTAGTAGATGGTTGTTGATTCGTATTACCACCCTTGTGATGGTTTCTATAATGATGTTAATTGAATTCCATCTAATAAATAGGGTTAATATGAATGACCCTCAATTTCTATTCCAGATGTGCAGCATAAAGTAACTTATCTTATCAGAATCTACAGGTCTGACACCCAATACTGATGCCTTCCTTTAAAGGCACTAAGCCATTGCTATATTTTCATTTACAGCATGAGGCTCATCCTGGTGATAGTTGAAACATAAGCTTATGCTCAGCAATTCATGCAATTAATGATTATGGAACAAAATAATTATCCCAGGATTAAGTTTGTTCAACTCAGAAATTAACATTTCAATAAAGAAAAAAAATCAAAGTCAGAAGTATAAATGATATAATGTAAAAATGAAGCACAGTAAAGATACTCAAAATCCCAGCTCTAAAAAGGTTAATTTAAGCTGCTAAATTTACCAATATAAAAATGAACCTATTCGAGACCATAAATTGATTGCAGAACTATAGGGAGATCACCTGAATAAATGATGCGGTGTACCCATTAAGTTGCATGATTTGTTCAGTTTCCACAAAGTTTGCAACAAAACCATCAGAATCAGACCCTCTTCTCCACATGCGGGTGCCTTTAGGGAGGCAAAATTTGAACCAACGGGAAATATAAGACATCATGTAAACTAAACAAAAGTCTGAACAATGTGTATGTAAGACAAATCACACAATGTGCCACAAATAGGCATTTAAAGGAATTTTAAATACAACTAACAAAATATCCACAGCACCTTGGTGAATGTCTAAAGGGCAATAAACAACAAAAACATCAAGTGAGAAGGAAGAGGACAGAGGTGAAGGGACAAGACTATGAAAACTACAGTTGTCTCAATACCTGTTCTCCTTGTGCATCTTCGTGCAATCAGTGTAACATCAAGGATATCTTTCACAATGGCAGCCTGAAAGTTTTGAAAACCTGATGACCAGTTAAGACTCAACTTCATATTGAGCAAAGATTAATGGAGCATACTGCTGAAAGAAGGTAAAATGAGGTGCACTTCAAAGGATACTGCCTTGCATAATAGGAAGTAAGTATGGGTCAAGCTGCATAAGGTAATAGCATTCAGTTATTATGATATCAAAAGAATGTTTCCTGTGAAAATATCAATAATTAATTTAATTCAGTCGGGAAGACCTTGTTATCTATAAGCACTTCCAACATATAGCTGTTCCAGAGAAATCTAGGATCTGCCTGTAGAAAAATTTTAAGTTGTGACATGTCTGAGATCCTAAATGTCACACAGGTAGTAACAGTGAAATAAGGTCATTAAACAAAGATATGTGAGGAGTAGAAGCTAATGAGTGTAATCTACATTTTTATAAACAGTCCATGGAACACAAGCATGTCATAATGTTGAGATAAAATTTACTTGTCTCCAGAGAGGAAGCAACTTTGATTCGTCGCCTAAATCATGCAACCGCTGTGCGCTGCAAGAAGATCCAAAATTTATTAAATCAAATTGATTGCTAAAAGTATCAACACATGTTTAAGATATTATCAACGAAAATTTTTAGCGCCCTCTACTCACAAAAAAACTTTAAATATACCAGATATATACTAGAAACATACCTCAGCAGAAACAAAGAAAATGATTATGCATAAGAGGAAATAGGCGATAATTAACCAAGTAGCAAATTTGAATTCACAAGAAAGAGATATCTTCTATATAAAAAGAAAGAAAGGAAAACTTTAATCCCATCAACCCATTTCAATAAGACATCATGTAAGAAAAGCAGGGAGGATTATAATTTTGCACCAGTTGTATTAGATACGTTGTATTAGTAGAGTAAACAAATATAATTATTTGCAGCTACCACGTTCTTCACAACATACACACTTGATGACCCAAAGTAAACAAAAAGAAATTGCATCATCAATGATGAGTAATAGGTTCTTGTTTTCTATATCTTACCAATGAATAGTTTAAAAATTGCTTTGTCTAGGGAAATTCGTAGGAAAAATTTGGCTAACCTTTTCTCTGTCAGTTGAATTGTAAGCTTAGAGAATGGATCGAGAGATAGAAAGTGCTTTGATCTTAAATCTGAAAAACTTATACAAACTATCCCAAAAACTGAAAAATGGTACTGCCAATACAAAATAAAGATTTAACAGCATATACTTCTTAATATTAGCTTTTTACAAACACTTGTTCATTAAACAGGTTGCAGATTTAGCCATTCAAGTAGGAAACACGGATAACTGTCAAGAAGATAATAAATTCATGAAAATAAACAGCTAGAATTTCCAAACAAGAATCGATAAGTGAATGAAATATTTTCACACAATTTATGAATCATACATATTTTGGATAGATGGTGGCAAATGCCAAGTTGTTTATCCATATGAAGAGTAAATCTTGTTATATACTGTTTAGTCGTGCATAATATCCTTTTGTTTTGGTAATCAATGAAATTTAGATTTTTCACCCAAAAATTCATAAATAGACATGCGTTATCAGTTGCAATCCTAGTCTAAGCCACATTTTGTGCATGCTATTAGGCTTTTTGCTATGTGCCAATGATGAAGAAATCGCTCACAGGAAACTTGTTGGCAATACATTTATGATATAATACCTCAATGTTATATTCACATCATAGGAAAAATATAGACCAATAGTCCGCTCTGCAACATTTAGCAAGTGTGAAAACTCGCTCTCCATCTTTTTCTGGACAACAAAAGGTTTTCAGTATGGAAACATCATACTTAAGCTACAAACATGAATGAAAAAAAACTTGGGAGGTATAAACCTGTTCTTCCGGAGAATTCTTGAGAGAATGATCACAAGGAAAAACCTTCATTGATTTAATTTTAAAGATAGGATAACCCAAATAAGATCCTACACATTCACGTTCATTAATCACGAACAAATATGACCCTGAAAAGGTAAGAGATATTAGCACTGAGATCGTGGAAACAAATAAACCATGAAACGAAATTACAAAGTTTTGGAATTGTTATTTATTATTTACAGAAAATCCTATCTTTGTGATTGTCACACAAGAAAGGAGAAAAAATATCACACGTACTTCTACACAACTTGCCAAGGTGGTTTTATTAAAATTCGATACAGTTCCCATATAATCCTCAAACTTACTATGTTAAACTATGATTTTTGGGCAAACACAATTCTTTGCAAACACACTAGCCAGGTAAGCCGCATTAGGCAAAATTTGTGCAACATGCTCGCCCGAAAAAGTGTTGTAAGGAGAATCGAACTCCTGACAATTGGTCCAGGGATCACCTACTTCACCAACTCGGACACCAACCAAAAATCAAAAAGAAAAAAAGGAAAATAAGACCAGCAACAAGTTCCCTCAAATCTCAAAGCCATTTCTTACACCTCCTGGCAATTAAATGAAAAACTTGAGGTCCTACTATTGACCCAATAATTAGCCTCCACATCCATCCTCAATTCTGAAGCAGGCTTAATCTATGTCATTCTCAGCATGTCCTAGCAGCAATGGTGGCAATGATTACAATAATGGTTAGATGAAATTTCCAACTGGTGACTTTCCAGCTCACTCAGATTTACCACATCAATAGAAAGCCCATAGATGAAATAGATCCACATGATGATAAAAAAAATCACTTAAAAGGCTTGAAGACCTCCCAGAACAAAACCATCCTTGCAAAAATCTGATGATATAGACTCACTGACCAAGCAATTGGTATATTTTCCTCACATAATAGGAGATTACATTCTTTACATCATCATGGGGTAAAAAGAAAATCATTTACCCATCTTGATCTAAAAACATTCACCCTTTAAGTACCTAACTCAAGTTTTCAGTAAAATTCATGCAACAATATATGATATCCAAAAGGAAAAAGGACCATCATCAATAATAACCTATGCAGCACGGCTCGTGCAACATACAGGGAAACAAACCATTTGAACATCTATCAAGATGATACAAGAGGACAGAGGAAACGACCTCAAAACCCACAAAATCATTCATTGCAAAAAATTAGTAAAGTTAAAAACATGCCAGCCACCAGCTTGAGCATCCCAATCACGCCAAATATGGTCCGAATTTGAGGAACGCGAAGCGAGCTGCACTGAGGTATTTCATCTGAATAATAAACCATCGGAAAATAAAATTTAATCAGTATACAATAACAAACAACAAAAGAAATAGAAAATGTCGTAGAAAATCAATACATTACCAATAAGATTCATGGAGCCGTCAACGCAACTGATTGCCAAAAGGGAGGCGGAAGATCCATCAGTAGGCTCGATCACGTATTGATCCGGGAATTCCCACAGCCGCATTCTGTTGTACAGCTTCTGTGCAGGATCAGCCTTCTCCATCAATATCAGTATTAACACTGAAAACCCACTTCAGTAAAAATTCAGATCGATTTGATCTCCTGCCATAAAACAAATCTTGGAACATAAAAAACAGAAACCATTAAAACGAATGAAATTCGAGGATTTCAGAGGAGGCGCTTGCCTAACAGAGAGGGAGGCACGTAGAAGGGGATTCGAAGGAATAGAGAAGTATGGAATTGAATGGTGAACGAGTCAAATGAAGAAATTGAAAATGGCGGAATGAAAACTGAATTAACAGAAACGCCGCACTCTTTGCTATTATTGCTGTTCTCCGATATATTGTTAAGGGTATATATTGTTAAGGGTATGGTACCAGATAAAACGGTCTCATAAATATTTATTTGTTAGACGTGTCAATTTTAATAATTTTTACAATAAAATTAATATTCTTGACATAAAAAGAATATTTTTTCATGGATGACTCAAATAAGAGATCTGTCTCAGAAGATATATGAGACTGTTTCATACAATATTTTGTCATATTTTCTTATTTCCTTTCCACTAGTAAATTAAATTTGCCCATTTCTTCATTGATAAATTGCAATTTTGGTACACCTTTTGTTGAGACGGGTCATCATGATCCCTTGTAATATCAAAATTTAGTTTCTGTTCATTATATTTATTTATTTTATTATTTTTGTAAATTTTAGTTCTTTTACCAATTTAACATTGATATAATGCGTCAATATGGTGTCGAATCAAAGAAAAACAGTTCGAAAATTAGATTACATATTTCTAAAACAAAAAAACGAAAAAAACAATGTATCATGGATAAATCACATAATATTCTCGAGCGATGACTAGAGCTACGCGCGCAACACGCGCGTCTCCAGAGGCAATGCCCCGGGTTGCCTTAGACAATCCAGTTTCAATTCGGGCTATGGAAAGTTTGTATCAGATATCGCGAATTTATCATTCAATTTTTTATAAAATGATAATGTTCGAATCTACATGATCTCTTTCTTCGTTTTACTATTATTTTTATTAATATTCTAATATTTGTATTTTTTTAAATTCAACTTTTCTATTTTCCATATATTCTAATTTTAAAATGTATTATATTATTTTTATTCAATTTGAAAATAACATGCACTAAAAAAAATAAATATTCTTATCAATTTTAGTATTTCAGTCATCTTTTAATGATAAACATCTATTTTCGACAATTTATGTATATCAAATAAATGTTTTACTGTAGAACATTATTTTTAATTAGATATATCTTATAAATGACTAATTTTTTATGCATCAAAAAATTAATGATTGTTTATGATATCATCATAAATATGAAACAAAATACGAAAAACAAATAATTGCTCCCAGAAAGACTCATATAAAATGCATCTCTCGTCTTTCCAAAAAAAAAAAAACTCTCATTCAATAAATAAATAAATTTTAATATCGTATTTGTCTATCTACGATTGTGGTAATCTATATATGTTATAAAATCTCAGTTGTACGCTGACTAACTTTGTTTTCCAATATGGCACAAACTCAGCATACTATATTTACATCATCCACTTAATATATGAATTGATTCATAAGCTCGGATCATATATATTATCTAGTTTTCATTCACTTAAAATGTAAAGTATGTCTCTTGTGAGACGGTCTCACGAATCTTTATCTCTGAGATGGGTTAACTCTACCGATATTTACAATAAAAAATAATACTCTTAGCATAAAAAATAATATTTTTTCATGGATGACCCAAATAAGATACCCGTCTCACAAAATACGACCCGTGAGACCGTCTCATACAAGTTTTCGCCTAAAATGTAAATCCCGAACATTCCCCATATCCATCAACGTGTTCAAAGCCGAGTTCTATCATCATCTCTTTTTTCAAGCCTTGTCACAAAGATTAGGAGGTTAAGTTCAAACCAAACATTCATGGTACCACACCAGTTAAAGAGTATGACACTCGTTTCTTCACCCTGATGGAAGTTCACACCGCACATTGCTGCGAATGAAAAGGCTAAGACACATCATTTTGTGAAGGGACAAAAGGAACTAAAATATGGTATTTGGAGATGAGGGGGTATTCCTTTTCTTCCCCTACACCTTTGAAAAGAGAATTTGTCACAATTCCAGGTTGTTTAGGATTCTTTTTTATAGAATAAGAGGATTATATTTTGAAACTTGACCTTATTACCTTACCGACCTGTATGAATTTGATCTCATTTTGGGGATTGACAAGGAATATCCAGCTACTGTGGATTAATTTCTATTAATGGAATTTTTTCTACGGAAATTTGATTGTAAAAGAAATGTTAGCCTAAAAAAATTGAGATTAAACATTTAGACTGAGTTACATCTGTTTATATTAATATTTTATTATTTTATAACTTTTAGTAAATCTTTACAAATAATCGAATGACAAAAAGTTCGAAAAATGTATTTTAAAAGTTTAGTAGGAAATGTCGAGAGAGTGAGCTTTATGGTTCTTTTTATGGTATTTTATAAACTCATATGCTTTTGGAAATTCTTACTGCCGTTGACACTGCTTCGTCTACCACACTGAACGATTTTTGCCATGTGTCTTGTAAGATGGGACACAGGATTGCCCATATCATATGAAAAAAATATCGCATATTGTTATTATTATTATTATTGTAAAATATACGAAAACATGTACAATTTTCACATAAAACAAATACGAGATTCATAAATCTAGTAGCATATAACACAGGAGAACTCCAAATGTAGGAAAAATAAAGTAAAATTTGAACCAAACCTAAGCTGCAATGATACAACAGCAACCGTAGGAAAATATTTTAACTGATCAAGAATTGGCCTAAGAAAACTTGGCCGATTCAATGCTCCATCCGCATTTCATCAAAAAGATTCAGAAGAAAAACACAAATCATGAACTCAAACAAGTAATAGCATTCTTAGAGAGCTTGATATCCATAAGTCTGTAACAGAAAAAAGCATCAAAACATAATAGGAGACAATCTAACTTAATTCAAACAAACATTCACCAAGAACTCTTTGAAGTAAAAAGTCTAGTCCTAGAAAACAAACATGATTGATATGTTCGTCCTTTCAACTGAAGCCAAGCACATAGACAATTTTGAAGTTGTCATGGCGAATATGACCTGTCTCTTCTTGATCTTCTGCCAGCAGGTGAACGCCTCGGAGAGTAATCACGTCCACCCCCATATGGAGATCGCCTCGGAGAGTAATCGCGTCCACCTCGATAAGGAGAACGCCTTGGAGAGTAATCGCGTCCACCTCTATAAGGAGAACGCCTAGATGACCTCTGGTATCCATAATCATCCTGGCTCGAACCTCCATGATATGATGCACGATCACCTCGATAACCTTACATTCAAATGATGAGAAAGTTTTCATGATATCTAAAGACAAAGTTACACTAAATAACTTACCATCACCCCGGGTGCTTTTGAGTCCAAGGTAATGACCAGGGGTGGGAGTCCTAGCACGTTTCCTCCGGGACTGCATGAAAATAAATGGCCTCACTTCATGTACTCTAGTGAAGCAGTGTCTACAACTAAATAAGTTGAAATACAAACAATGCATATCTCACAGAAAGAGGGCAAAGAAATAAAACCTCAAAAAATTAATGTAAATAACTTGTTCCAATCTAGGAAAAGAGACATAGCAGAAAGATTTACTAAGAAACTGATCATCTCTTTCTCATTTTCCTGAATTAGAATCCAATAAAAAGGGTAAAACTAAAAAAATGCCAGGTATGAAATACCATAAATGCTCGATTACAATGTTGATAAAGACCGTTGTTTATTTGAGAGTATTTGCTGAGGTTGTAAAACTGTTGGACAATATAGTTGATATTTAGTTGATCAGATGCAAGTGAAAAGCTGTTTTAGCTTGTTCCAATGGATAGACTC
Source organism: Primulina tabacum (assembly GCF_025594145.1). Classification (NCBI taxonomy): domain Eukaryota; kingdom Viridiplantae; phylum Streptophyta; class Magnoliopsida; order Lamiales; family Gesneriaceae; genus Primulina; species Primulina tabacum. The sequence continues at coordinate 4,003,930 of NC_134550.1, read as the reverse complement.
ATCATCTTTGATTTCTGCCAACATAGCTGGCGCAATGACTTCTGAATATAACCAGAAAACCTTCACGTCAAACAGACTATCATAGAATTAAATAGTCCATGTTACAGTTTCTAAACAGACGACAGACAGCTTACCCTCTCCACAGTAATGTACCGGCCTTCAAGAACTGATTGATCTAGGTATTTGATACAGCGGTTGGCATCCTCAGCAGAATCCATTGTCACAAAAGCAAAACCACGAGAAACACGGGAACGTGGTTCAACAACCAAAAAAACCGATTTCACCTATAATAAAATAGGGTGTGACAACAAATATTAACATGATATAACAAGTCTAAGCTAAATAAAGAAGGCAATGTTGTGACCCTCACTATGATTAACAAGCATTTCAATTAAGACATTTCAAGTGCTAAACTAGAAGGAACATGCCTGTATGTCCAAACTGGATCAACTTAATTCAAATCTAAAATTAAGTTTTTTTGTTATGGGCAATATTTATTTAACAAAAAAATATATCAGGAGCCTAATTACATCTGTTTCCGGACTCTAGACTTGTTCATGTCCTTTAGTTTCCATATCATTTTATTAGGCATTCTTATGGGCTAAACTAAACCTTAGCTTAAGCCCACATCACATCGCTAGTTTAGGACCGATTTTCATATATAATAAGGCAAACATGCTTGGAATATATCATTCATTATTATCAACAAAATTGTAAGTATTCTGTTGTGTTTTACTGAACAAATCAATATAACTTATCAAGATTCATTCTTGTCATCTCGTGATGTTTAATTTGGATTCATCATCCTCAAATCTTCAAATGAACGGTACAGTTGGTTTTCCAACTTAAACCAAGATCTAGGCTTTTGTGATCATGGTTTGGTATTGTAGAGTTCGTGTAATTGAAGACATCCTACAAAGTATTTGGATTATCGACACAGGTCTTTTATCATGGTTGTAGTCAGACACAATATATCTATCAAATACACTTGACCGGAATAAGTTACTTATGACCAGTTTGAATGTGGAACCACTAAGCTTAAAAAAATCTTCATGAAGCAAAGTATTTTAGGTGCTTTTCTGGTTAAGCAAAGTCATTTTTTATTTGGAGGCATATTGCTTTTTCAAGTGATTTTGTTTAAAAAATGCCTATTCAACCATACATTTCAGTAAAATCGTTTTTTTGAAAAAAAAATAAAAAACGCGTTCACTCCAAAAGCTTCTGTATCCAAACATGAACTTATGGCTTGAATTAGTAATTTATAAGGTGTTCGCAAATATTTGTTAAAATCATTTTGAAAATATAATGTTTTTAAAACAAGTTATTCACATTTTTAAAAGGCGTAAGATCACGCCAACTTTAAAAAAAAAATCAGGAAAGATATATTCAAAATAACCTTGATATTTACCTTACAGATCCCAAACTATCGTCCAATCCTTTTTTCTCACTTTTTTTCCTTCCTCCGACTCACTTGATTTGTTCCTCTTCTCTCTTGATTTTTCTCTCCAACTCTTATTTTATCCAAATATTTAAGAGCTTAATTTTAAAAATAAATTTAAGAATATATAAGTAAAATCTTACTAAGTTCCAAACGCTTATATTATGCTTCGAATAAACTCAGCTACAAGGGATCTTAAACACTTTTCGAGCAAATAAAATTGACCCAATTTTTTTTAAAAAAAACCAAAAGTGCTTCATTCAATTGCATCATTAAGATATTCTGATGATAAAGGTTCCACACAAACTCAAAACATGTCATACCTAATTTGTTAGTCTAAAATTTTCACAAAAGTGAAAAAATAAAGTAGCAATTCACCTTTCCTTCTTTTGAGAAATGATCCTCAAGGTCTCGCTCAGTAACTCTTGTAGAGAGTCCTGTAACATAGAGTGTGTCTCCTTTGTTGACTGCTTCAGTTCTGCAGGACAGATCGAGGACAATGTCACCTATGATTGATACATCAAATGACAATCTTTGACATGAGAAAACTGGAAAACTGAACATAAAACAAATTGCAACTTGCCTGCCACGATCTCTAGACCCAGATCTGGACCTAGACTTGGGCCTTGGTCTTGACCATGATCTAGATCGAGATCGAGAATTAGACCTCGACCTTGACCTCAATTTCATATTTTCTTCCCAAGGAGGAGAGTGTGCATAGCTAAAGCAATTATGAGATAGAACGGAAGGTCAAATACTTAAACATGAAAAGTAGCAGTAAATACAGCGACTGAAAACGCTAAAAGCCTAAATCCATCTTTTCGTAGCATAAAGAACCATGTCAAGACTCAAGAAGGATCTTGAAATGAAAACAAAAGACTATCCATAGCTACCAGATCAAATCTAAACAGAGAAATTTAATGTAAGGCTTATTAACCATCACATTGGCTGTTGAAAAAACTAAAGCTGCATAGAAGCTGAAATTGATATGACTGAAAACTAGATTCAAAGAATAAAAATCCTTCGCAAAAGCTCAGAGTATTGCCATGTTTTACCAACAGCAGACTGTGATAAATAAGAGGGCTTTCCTATGTAATTTCTTCCAAAGCACTGTGAGATGCAAATGATTCGTGGCTTGGTGCATTATATTTACATAAATAAGAATTGAAACCAGTCTTGGTTCGACCACTCAATTTTCTTAATTCTGAAGTAGGAGGGCAAGACAAATTAAACATACAATCAATTAGCAATTATATCACAAAAGTGACTGGTTTGTCTCTTTTCCATGACCAAAATTGCAGAGGATCTCATCCCATTTTTCAAAACGGGGAAATCCACTTTAATATGCCAATATACAAAAGGATGCAGAACTCAGGTGAAATCCCAAATGTTCTACTCTCCATATATAAAAAGCTTGAATTTATTTCATTCAAGCTAACACGAGACACAACAAATTACAATTTCTAGCCATTAAATATTCTCACCTTGAGCAACATATGAACGCCTTCTATGACCATATGAACGCCTCATTCAGGGGCGGATATGGCACCTACCCATCCCAAAAATAAGAAAATTCCATAATTTCACATGTTATATTTCCATAAAAATGAGTTTTTTTTTTTTTGGCAATGTGGACGACAACAGCAGACAACATAACAATGACAATTTAACTATGTTTTTCACATAATCGAATAGAAAACCCTAAATATAAAGCCCCTTCGACTGAAAGAAACGGGTCAGAAAATCCTAAAGTAAAAAAAAAAGATCGAAAAGGATTTCAAGGAAGCCAAAACTAGCAATCAGAAAATTTTACCGTGCACGAGGAGAGTCAGCCTACAGAATGAAAAACAATCAGTTAACACTAATTGAATACAGCACAAACCACCGATATTTAGCTGAATTTTATGCAAAACAAACATAAGAGACGGAGATCTTGCCATGATGGGAGCGGATACGAGGTCAAAACCCTAATTGGGGGAGTGCTCAAAGGGCTTCGAGCAGTTTGAACTTTCTTCGCAAAGAAAATAAACCCGGTTCAAATGTGCAATGGAATTAGGTTCTCTTTAAGTGGAAAGAGGAGTCTGTGGTTCAGTCTCAAACGCCATATATATTTCTCAGAGGTCAAAAGGAGAGAATTTATTTATTTTAATTCATATTATAGAAGAAGTCGAATAGATTGTTTTTTAAATTTTACTTAAATTCGAAAATTGTTTTGACCCAACACACGCAAATTGATTATGAGCTGCTAAGTTTCGACTGAAAAATTAAGTTTTGAGATTTTAAAAGAAAAATGCATAAATAAATATGAGTTAAAAACGATGAATTAAAGAATCAATTTAGGCAGAAAGTAAAATATATATTTTTTAAAATAGAATATGATATGATATAGATGATTTAGGACATATATTTGGAAGTTGTAGGAAAAATGAGAGAAACAAATGGCAATAATTAGATCTCACCCATTCGCTTGGTGAGAGAATACAACGGCTCTTTCCCCAAAAAAGCATATTTCCTTCCTGTCTCCAGGCCACGTTACCACCTTATGTTCGACCGTTGAAATTCGCCAAAATAAAACCCTTCTCTATCTCTCTCACGCTGCGTACACTTTTTCTCCTCTCTTCAGCAAGAAAATGGTGGTGGGAGGCGGCGGCAACTGGAAGAAGGCGAAGAGGATGGCTCTCATGTTGATTCGCTCTGCTTTCAACTCATCCAAATGGTACGAAATTTTCCTCTTTTTTACTTCGTAAGCTTTTGTTTATTTCAATTAATTATACTTGTAAAACCTAAAATCGTAGCAAAACAACGGCGAAGATGGCGGTGGCGAGGATAAAGCTGCTAAGAAACAAGAGGGACGTGGTAATAAGGCAGATGCGGCGTGACATTGCTATGCTCCTCGAGTCTCGTCAAGATGCCACTGCCCGTATTCGAGTAAAATATCATTTATCTGCCTTTTCCTCATTTTTTTTTCCGGATTTTTTTCATGGTTTCTTCATTTTTCCAAATTATTGAGAGACTGAATTTTATGGGCTAGTTAGGGCTTATTGCCGAAGAACCGTGAATAGAAGCATAAGAATTGGAACTGTGAGTCTGTGACTTCTGCATTTCAATTTAATAGAATTCTTTGTCAGTTGCTATTTTAGGAGCTTGGTTAAGTGAAGGCAAGCAATGGGATTTTCATATCCTCGTCTCCTATGTAATTGTTGGTGTTCCTCGGAACTTGGGGATAAGACAACGATCATGTTTTGTATGCCGATTACAACAATGTTTGATTTGTCAACTATCTGGTCTACAAACCGTGGATCTGTCTTAGATAAATGAGACTAGATAAATATTTTGATTATTCTATTAATAGTAAGTGTAAAAGGCACGAAACCTGAGAAAATCGATAGCAAGATAAAGTCTATGGTTTTGGTATGTTTTGTTAAGCAAGGGTGGCAGCGCGAAAAAGGAAGGTCCTGAAAAATTTGCAGATTTTTTTTAAAAAACTGTTGATTTTTATGTCTTTTTGTTTGTATATGGTGTATCTTGCCATTACGGATCAATTTTATAATTATTGATGGTGTCTTGGTATGTGTGTGTATATATATTCATATACCATTGTCGATTGTACCAAGACACAACCCATAATTTTCAGACATGAAACCGAAAAAATATTTTGAAATCATTTTCACAGTTAGTCTAATGAGCTCGTTAGTTAGTATCATATCATGATTTATACATTCAAGGTCTGTTAGATCATGTCCTCTTCCAGTACATCTTAGGTTATGCTGTCAGCATCTTTTTTATAAGAAACTTTTTGCTGCTTTTGAAATGCGAACCAAGCATCTGTATCTTAATAAATCAACTTTTTGCTTGATTAAGTCGTGGTCGCCAAAAGTTTTTTCCATCGGAAGGAAGTGTATCTTTAGAGCAGTTTTATCATAAAGTGGATGAAATTTCCAGATCAAAGTGTTTTTGTTCATTAAAGATAACTTTGTTCTCGCTTTGCTTTAATATTATTTTGTGCCGAATTGGAATTCTTATGTTCCAGCTTGACAGGGTTGGTTGCATTTCATGATTTTATTATGTAGGCATTTCTTATTCTGAAACTGAGATGTCCTCTTATTCTAGTAGGAAAACGCTGTTGTGTGACAATTTTTCTGTCCACCATTGTTTGTTCCATACTGTTAACTTTTACTATGCTATGACACATTTTGTAGTTCACTTAATCTTTAATTGACTAAAATATGATGAATATCTGACATCTGTTTCTTGAATTAATTCTATCACACACCCGTTTAGTCAATTTTTACATAATTATGTTTGAAGCTTTTTTTTTCTTTTTTGTTTTACCATATGGTTTGTCATCTCTTGTCGATGTTTTCATGTTGTGTTTCTGTGGTGCTTCACAGGTTGAACACGTGATAAGGGAACAAAATATTATGGCTGCAAATGAGTTGATTGAGCTTTTCTGTGAGCTTGTGGTGGCTAGACTTTCTATTATTGCAAAACAAAGGTGTCTCATCAAAGCTTAAGTTTGAAATCCTTATAACTGATGTTTTGTGTATAATAAATTAAAATATAATCCGGCTGTTTAAATATCTTTTACAGGGAATGCCCAGCTGATCTCAAGGAAGGGATATCAAGTTTAATATTTGCGGCCCCTCGGTGCTCGGAGATTCCAGAACTGTTGTCCATCCGTGATGTTTTTCAGAAGAAGTATGGGAAGGATTTTGTATCTGCGGCTACCGATTTAAGATCCAACGCCGGCGTGAATCGCATGGTATAATTTCCTATCTGTTAAATTTTAGCTTCCGTGAAGCAGATATAACTTACTCATACGTATCAAGGAACAATTTTGCTGGACCTTTTGCAAATGAGAAGGCTTGCTTAGTATTGTTGCTTTCGGCTGCAGCTTATTGAAAAGCTTTCTGTTAAGACCCCAGCTGGTGAAATAAAATTGAAAGTTTTGAAGGAAATTGCCAAGGAATACCAGGTTGAGTGGGACACAACGGAATCCGAGACGGAGTTATTGAAGCCTCCGGAAGAGCGTATCGTATATCTCTCTCTCTCTCTCTTTACACACGCTCTCTTACCGTCTATGTGAGACCTATTATATCTTTGATGATAATTGTATAATAAGGTGACCGCATTTTTACCTCTTGCTTTTTATTAGGAAGGACCTGTTAATTTTGCGAGTGCTACCAGTTTACCTGTAAAATCAGTTTCGAAGCAAGCTCCCGAAACAAATCATACAGCTAGCTGGTAATTACTTAAATTTGGTTTTTTAACCAAGAAATAAATTTGCTGCAACTTATGTTATATTGAAAGTGTTTTTTAGAAAAAGATCTGGCAGATTATTCTTCCATTTTCACCATAAAAATCTATATTCTTGTACAGTGAACCAATCAATGTCAAATGTTTTCAAGACTTGGCATCGGCTGCTGAAGCGGCTGCAGAAAAAGCACTGGCTGCTGCTGAAGCGGCTGCCGACCTAGCCTACAGAGGAGCACAGATGACTGGAACTCATAAGAATGCGAATGAGGCTAATTTTAACATTAAATCTTATAATTCCACTGGGAACTTTCTGCCAAATGGTTTGCCTGCTTCGCAGGGTTTGTCTGATCGGTTTGATGATCAGAGAAGGAACAAGAAGGCAAGTGATTCTGAGTATTCTCGTTCTGTCAGTGTACAAGACGAGCGAACTGGTGACGATGCTAGAAAGATCCTCAGAAGACAAAGCTATAACTGTCAGACAGCACCACGTTCTGATATCAAGTTTGATGGAGCAGACTCTGATGATGAAGATATCGAGATGGAAAATGCAGCAAGAGATGTTGACACAAGGAAAATCTACAGAAGGCACAGCTACAATGTTCGATCTACTGCACGTTCTGATATCAAATTTGATGAATCTGATTATGAAGACGACTCAGAGGAGATGGACGTGCCTACTAGAGGATATAAACAACCACCACCTAACCGTCAAGCTCCTGTTGCTGCTCGAGTTCATCCAAAACTGCCTGATTACGACACCCTTGCTGCTCGTTTTGAAGCCCTGAAACATCAAAAGTCACAAACCTGAACAGCCGGTGGATGATTCTTTTTGTAGTCTCCATACATATATGGTACATCCAGAGCTGCTTGTTTTGAATCCCTGAAACGTCACAAGTCACAAACCTGAGCAGCTGTTTTTGATGATGCCTTTTGTACACACATATATATACTTTTATGATATCGTTTTTCCCTCTAAATATTGTATACATCATGATGTCAATCCATGTTAAAATAATTGCAGTATGCAAATATGTCGAGTCTATTATAAATTTTGTTGGGATTTCGAAGAAATTAGAGTTGGTTAAATATACGTACTCCTTCCTGCCTTTGGTAACATCACAAATAGAATCGGGGTATCTCAAATCATTTTTGTATGACATTAATATGTCCTTTTTCTTTGTTGACCCAAATAAATGAGATGTGTTTTTAGTGTCAGAAAATGTAATTTTTTTCTTTTTCTCTTATTTTCTTTTTTATGTTTGGAGATGAGTTTACTAGTACTTGTTGCCAAAAAAATTCACGTTATTCAAATAATAATTATAAATCTTACAAACCAATTACACGTTATAATAAAATAATTGCAGATATTTTATGGAGAATTGTGTATATATTGTTTGACATCAGCAATTCTATCCTTCAGCTTGTTCTTCATCACCCAGTCACCCTAAAGGTTTTTCCAGGGATAAAAGATCAGCCTTGCACTTATAAGCACTTCATGATGTAGCAACGACGGTAAAGCTTTTGTTTAATTGCAGAGTTTTGAGACACGACATATTCAAAAAAGGCTGGGTTCACTTGTATCCATATCTATTTTGGTGATTATTGCCTTGACTGCATCATATAATACTACCCAACCTGTCTCTTCAAGGTAACACGCAATGTATCTGTGATATGGAATAACCTTGAGCAAGACTTCTACTGGATAACTTGATATGTACTTTTTGTGATAGCATTTGATGCTACTGTCTAGATAAAGTTATTCTCTCTGGACAACTCATCAACATGCCTTGCCAAGTTGCAGAGTGCAGGCCACATATTTTTCCTGAAACAAATTCTCTCTTCCATTTATTCTTCTGTTATTCAAATAGTTTGAATAACACTTTCAAGAAATTTTTATTTATTAGAGCTGATATAGTTTATAAATATTCAATGAAACTTCTTAGATTGCATCTGAGTTGAATTTTCTTTCTAAATTTGCTAATTGGAATGAATATATCATCAATTGCATTTTCATGATGCTGTGATCTATGCTTGAATCAAAGCATTGCTTGATATTAGGTGGATTATTGAGTGTAACAAAATGCATAGTATTCAATAGTTTTATAACTGTTATATATAGTGAAAGTATACACAGATAGAATGTCATACACAAAAGTATGTTTAGATTGAGTCTTACGGAAGAGTGACCGAAAGAAGATTTCTTTGACAAAACGCGGTCTGTGACTACGAATCAGTACATTGACTAAAATGTTTAAGGAACCCTTTTGGCTTGCATGAAAAATTTGTTCTTGAATGTAAATAATGAGACTTTGTTTTGGGAGCTCAAAATATGTGTTGTTATTGAGACTGTTATAACCTTTTTTCCAAAATGATATATCACTTGATCTTGCATTATATTCCTTACTTTTTATTTAACACAGCTTGACCGGTATGGAACTACCATATGTCGAAACCAAGGTCACAAAAATGTCAAGTCTTGTGGCCCTTTCACTTGCAAGACATCTACGTTCAATTGGAGCGAAATTATATGGAGCTTTCTGGTGTTCACATTGTCAGGATCAGAAAGAAGTAATCTATTTTGCTAGAACTTCCAGGAAAACTATTTTTGTTAGTCTGCTGCAGAGTTAAATGAAGCAAAGGATCAGAGTTGTGGTAAATTGATCAGGAAAACTATTTTTGTTATTTACAAGAAAAATCAAACTCTAATTAGATTGTTTGGTGTATTAAATGTAATATAAATGTTCCAGTCAACCTTCGTTATAAAAATATCACGGGTCTACCCTGCCTATGCTGAACATTTTTTTTAATATTTATACTTCCATGCCTGCGTTGAACTAGTTTTCTATGATAAATAGTTTTAGGGGGATGATCGTTGAATTCTGGCAGAAATTACTATATTTTTCATTTTTCACTCATCACACTAGATATGCTTAGAGGCAGTGAATAAGAGATTTTTGAGGTTAGGGATATCAACTTTTGGAGTTAATGTTGCAGAATGCTGGTGAACTATCATCATCTTCCAAATTGGACTAACTATTTTTTCTTTGTGCTTGTATTTGATTTATGCGTGGACAGATGTTTGGGCGTGAAGCGGCCAAATTGTTGAACTATGTGGAGTGCTTTCCTGATGGTATAAAGAAAGGAAATAAAGTGGACGAGGCTTGTTTATGTTGGGAATAGTGCCCTAAAAGCATTGTAATTAGACTATGTTTTAATATTATTAATAAAAGTGACATTTATTATTGAACATATTTACATGAAATTTATTGTCTTAAATATCATAGAAAAATCCCTAGTTTAATGGATGTAACCATGATTTTAGTATATATAAAAGTTATATATACAAGAGGATTAAAATTATGGATAATAAACTTAAATTAAGTCTGTGATGAAATTAATTAAATTATGGGAAAGCATCACTAATACGGCCCATGAGCATTAAGAATGTGACCGTCTTATCCGGACTGTCGATGTAGAGACATCTAGATGGGGGCATTTATATATAATGAGATTATGTAGGTCTTAGACTGATTTAATTAGACATTTCATAATAAATTCCGTTGTTAATATGAAATTTAAATTAAATCATAAAGATGATCAAATATGAATAAATCTGAATCCTTATGTGATTATAGACTCATGTTCATTTCAACGTGATTCTTGATTTGCTTGTTTAAAGTTTGCAATTATGCATTCTTAATACTTGTATTTTAGATTTACATTTGAAATTAATGGCTAGGAATATGAATTCAGACATGGAATCGATTCCTTCTTGCGAGAAGCAGAAATATAATTCTCTCATTTGTTAATTTTAGAACTGAGTGTGGGCCCAATTAATTTACAATTAAATTATAAATTGAACCACTCACTAGTGAATTAATGGTAAATGAGGATAATAAGTAATTGAAGAGGTAAACGAAAAATTCCTAGCTTCAATTATGAATTGTCTATATATGGAGGATTAATTCATATGTAATGATTATATCAATGGACTACTCGTTTTGTAGAGTAAATATTTCATAATGAAGAAGAGTGCAATTTCATATTTTTAGTGGAGCAATTATGGAATTAATAAGTTGGGTAAATAATTTAAAGAGTTTAATTATTTATCTAACTTATTGAAGCTTCTAATTATGAGTCCATGGTCCCCAGTACGTTTTTCAAATTAATGACGGATAAAAATGCAATTTAGAAATCACTCGAGATAATGGAAATTTGTTTTCATATCATCAAAGGCTTAGATATAAATATAATTAAATATGAGTTATTAATTATATTTAAATTATAATTATGAATAATTATAAATTTAGTTATCGTGATAGTATCATAAAAGGACATACAGATTTTTTCAAATACGATAGGCTATTGATTTTTAAAAAGTAGTCAACATTGATCAACTTGTATATTATTATTATTTTATAAAATAAAAAATTGAATTAAACATGTGAAAATTGTTTTCATTGTTTTAAAAATCAAGGCAATTAATTGGCATTGAAACTTAAGAAGAAAATTTTTTTTCTATAACGATCAATTTGCAACTGTTGAATGTCAATTATTTATATAGAACATTACAGGCAATTCAAGATATAAGAAAATTGAAGAAAGGACATCTTGAAAAAATATTTTCATTTGATGAAAATATATTCGAGCATAATATATTCTCTAAGAGATTAAAAAAAAAAATTGATTTCTAAGGTTGTATATTTCTGAGTACCCACACACTACCGTATCGATAGAAAGGATTGTACTGGAAGGCTTTGGTTTCTACAGATCTCGGATTCACAAAAAGAAAGAAAACTACAAGAGATTAGTTTTTCTAGAAAATAATTTTATTTAAATTCATCATTAATTTATATTCATATGTTCGATTATAATTTATGAAATTATGTAATCGCTTCTGCTGTGTTTCTCTGATTTGATCAAAATAATTTTTATAGCTGGAATCGTTCCGAAGACTCTATAAATTTCCAACAGTTTGTATGTTAAAATTGAAGGATTCCCAACCTGGGTAATCAGTGGTCAGGTATGATACCTCTTCAATTGAATATGAAACCATGGTTCCCGCATATTTTTTTCACTCTATTTCACATTCACAAAAACTTTCCTAAAACTGATGATGATTGATTGCCCTACCACCCACTTCATTTGATACGTTTTGACTGCTTATTTCTGTAATTCTGTTAGATATTAGCATATAGAACTACTATTTCTTTCACTTCATCGTCTTGGGGTTGCCGTAAGACTCGTGCCTTTTTATACACCTTTTGTGATGCTTCATTATCTAAAAGATACTTGTTCCAGGTCTTAGTGGGGAGGAGGAGTTCGCTGAGCTTGCTGAATTAACTGGTATCAAACTTGAAGATTTAAACCAACCAAAGTAGGTGGTCACCCAGCCCCTGAGAAACTAGGCTGCACCATGTTGTTTAGTAGCCTAAAGCAACATGATTGCACCTTTCTCTATATTTCTACAGTTACCATAGATCAACTAGCCTTAAACAATGTTCATGCAGGTGTTCTTTCGATTGAGCACAAGGAACAGAGAGAACGAAAAAGGGGAGAAAGGTGCGCCAATTCCTGAATTTTCCTGTGAAACATATGTTCCGAAGACATTTCTTGTTGCCCAATGAATTTGCTTTGCATGATGGTGCATCGTCAAAAAATTGTAAATGGTAGCAGTGACTGATCTTGTATAAGTTCATAAGTAAGATTATCATGAATCTTGGACATCATGATGGGTAGAGTGCTGTTCCTTGAGATAATTGGATATTGAGCACGTAATTAATAGAATTACGGATTGTGGAAATATTTTGCTGCGAAGCAAATAAATCTCTCTTGTAAATTGTCCTAAGCTCAAGCTTTGTGTATATTGGTTTCTTTTCAATAGGTCTATATATGCTGGTTAGAACCAAATTGTCTCTTGAATTCCCATCTCCCTTCATTTTCTTTTTATTATTACAGTTGTTTGGCTAGTCAATTCTAGAAAATCTTTGTCATCCAACTAATTTGTGTTCTTTGTGTTAGTGGAAATGTGTTTCTTCTGGTCACGAGTCTCATAGGTTGTTCGGAAACATGTGGAAATAAGTTGTTTGTTTAGTTATTTTACATTTGTTGGTCTTAGTTCACCGAATTGTGATGTTTTAAGAATCAATGATGTTAGATGTGCTTAATCTAGGAGGAGTTAAACAACCATTAGGCGGTCTTTATTTACCAAAATAGCGAAAACATCCAGGTTTGTGTACCTGTTATTTTCAACCAATTAATGATAAGATTAAGACAATTAACGAATTTAAACTTGATGATACAATTTGAATAGTTATCGTGCATTTTAAAGATTAAAGTTAAAAGTATATGTTCGTGTACATTTTAGTATTCTCGTTAATATTATTGTATCTAGGGATTAGGGATGGTATATTATTGTCAAAAACCGTCGCTATATTAATCGACGGTTTTTTTAAAAAACCGTCGTTTAATGAAGCGACGGTTTGTATATAAACACTGCCATAAAATTCACAAATAAACTATTACGCAAAAATTAAAATCATGTATTAAATTTTCTGTAAAAAAAAAAACTTTAAAACCTGATATGCGCGAGATATGCAGTTCCACGTAACGCTGGAAGATCGTACCGACTAGCAAATCTATGAAATAAATACGAAAAAATGTCAGTACAAAATATAAAACCGAAACTTCGAAAAATTTATAGAGTTTCGCTACTACCAGAGGTGGGCGAAACTTCAAAAACCGTCGAAAGATATTTAACCGTCGCCAATAGCGACAGCTTTTCCAAAAACCGTCGCCGATATGCATAACCGTCGCTTTTCGCGACGGTTCAGAAAAAACCGTCGTTAATAGCGACGGTTGTGGACAACTGTCGATATTGGCGACGGGCATCAAAAACTGTCGCTATGAGCGACGGCTCCAAAAACCGTCGTCGTTTATTGCGACGAGCTTGTATTATACCGTCTCACATGGCGACAGGTACAAACCCGTCGCCTAATATGGCAGCGACGGGCTTCAATGGGTAAAAAACCCGTCGCACAACTTTGCGACGGTTTAGTCAAACCGTCGCAATATTAGCGACGGTTTAGTCAAACCGTCGCAATATTAGCGACAGTTTATTAAAAACTGTCACTGCACCGTCGCAATTTTAACGACAGTTTATCAAAAACTGTCGCTACAATAGCGACGGTTGACGATAAACCGTTGCTAAAAAAGCGACGGTTGAAGGAAAACCGTCGCTATAATAGCGACGGATTGAGTAAAACCTTCGCTAATTCATCCGTTTTTTTGTAGTTATCGTACCGAAAATTACGGTATAAACAAATTCATACCGATATTGTACCGAAATTTCGGTACATACAACTAACATATCGATTATACCGAAATTGTACGTATGTAAATCCGGATTCAATCACAATCTATACGCATTCGAAGCCAAATCAACAACTTCGTACCTTCCAGAAGAAATTCTATCTTTCAAGATGTTGAATGCGTGTTATCCTCGTACTACTTTTACCACTGCTTCATGTCCGTGAGGCAAGAGAAATCTTATTTTGGGTTATCATGATAATCACTTGAAGGACAGAAAGTGATTAGGTTATGTAATTGTGTTGAGGTTTAAACCACATTGAAATTCCATTTAATTTACACAAGACAACATGGCAAATTAATCTCTTAAGAGGAGGAGCATCTGTACGCAAAATTTCTTAACATCTTCGTACCTTCTAAGATGCAAAGCATCTTTGCATGAAATATTGCATTTGCTGCATGAAAATTAAGGATCAAATCCTAAAGAAAATGGCCGGACACAGAGTGTCGCACAATTTTGCTTTACCAAAATAACATTGGAATGAAAAAGTCGCTCACTGAAAAAATGTTTTCATCCATGGCTAGTACTATTGGTTAATCATCGACGAATCAACCGAACTTTTTGACATAAATGAATTTTATCAAACTAGTTCTGTCTACCTTATCAGTGTGCACACTTCTTCACTAGCCTTATCTTCTCTTTAATTTAATTATTTGTTTGTGCTTGAGCATTCCAGTGCATCTAGTTTAGCATGAATGAAATCCCGAAGGTGCCATCTCCCCTTAATTTTTTCTTATATATGTTTGTTTACTTAATTCTGGCGAATCTTAGTCGTGCAACATGCATGGTTCGTCGTCGTGTCTGCGAAATGGCATGATAGAGGTGATCTGGAGGAGTGCATCACATTGTGTTGTAACGAAACAGATATAAACTATTACTGCAAACCGTGAAACAACGCAATACATAACATATATAAATAAATGAACAAAATCCCCAACCACTGTGGTATGATTTGGGACAACGATTGATAACTGGAATGGAGTTGAAACCTAAACATGAAGAGGAAATGTATGCTCCAGATCACAAACGAAATCTAAAAAGTCGACATACTAGACATAATAAATTCATCAGGGATCCCTTCCGTGCATGGCACACTTCTTGGCCTATTGTATATTAATGAAATTCCAGCAATGAAATCCAATCATGTGATGAAAATTCTAGTTGGATGGTGGCGGAGTCGATATGAATGGGATGTAAGGGATAAAGCTAGTGGGAATGGAATACAATGGAGGCAAAGTGTGTTGGTCCCACATGCGGAATTTGAGATAATAAATCCCGAAAATAAAGAATAAACTGGACACCGAGATTTACGTGAAAAACCCCTAAAAATTATTAGGGTAAAAACCATGGGCAAGATGAAAAGAATTCCACTATAATATTTTGTGGTGTACAACTCACTCACTGTGTTTCCAAAGAGAACACACACTCTCTTAATACAGGAGAACAAAACACCTCACAAATATTATAGAACTAAGCACTCAAATGCTTATAAGATGAGAGAAAACTCGAAGAAGGGATGATTTCAGAATGAAGGGGAGATCTCTATTTATAGAGCCTCCTGTCAGTGTGAAGACGCGTATAAAACGCGTCTTCTGAAATTTCCACAAAATTCTGGAATTTTGTGCGGCCCACGTTTTTCTTTCACAATTCATTGAATGCAATGTTGGACAAATCTCCCGACATGCATTAATGCTCCTGCCTACATTTCTCCCACTTGGAGATTTGAATGAGAATCAAACACATCTCCACACATCTTTTCAATCTTGCCATTCCCTGCTGCTTACGTTTCTGCTAGGCCACTTGAAAATCTACATCACTCAAACTTATCAGTGTTCACTGGTTTGGTCAGAAAATCAGCTATGTTTTCTTTTGTATGGATTTTCTGCATATCCACGCTTCCTTCTTCTACTACTTCCCGTACAAAGTGAAATAGCACTCCAATGTGTTTAGTCCTGGAATGAAAGGCTGGATTCCTTGCGATGTGCAAGGCACTCTGACTATCACAAAACAAAGGAACATTATCTTGTTTGTGCCCGATCTCCTCCAATAACCTTTTAATCCATATTGCCTTCTTGCAAGCTTGAGTAGCTGCCATATATTCTGCTTCTGTTGTAGATAACGCCACAACTGTCTGCTGTTTTGAAACCCAGCTTACTGCTCCCCCTGCAAGTGTAAACACATAACAGTAGTAGATTTTCTCTTATCAGAATCACCTACATAATCTGAATCGACATAGCCCCTGAGTGTAAAATCCGATCCTCTGTAACATAATGCAGCATTCGAGATACCCTTAATGTATCTAAGGATCCTCTTAACAGTGCTCCAATGCTCTCTTTCAGGATTCGCCATATACCGACTAACTGCTCCCACTGCTTGAGCAACGTCCGGTCTTGTACAGATTATAGCGAACATCAAACTTCCCACTGCTGATGCATATGGTACTCGAGACATCTCCATCCTCTCTGCTTCACTGCTAGGACACATCTCGGAGGATAACTTGAAGTTAACAAGAAAAGGGGTCGAAATTGGCTTACTATCTTGCATGTTGAAGCGTTGCAAGACTTTCTTCAAATAATTTCTCTGTGAAAGCCAAATCTTTCTGTTACTTCTATCTCGGTGAACTTGCATCCCTAGAATCTTGTGTGCTGGTCCCAAGTCCTTCATATCAAATTTCCTAGCCAACTGTGCCTTCAATCCTTGGACCTGATCTTTGTTGGGGCCTGCTACCAACATGTCGTCCACATACAACACAGCAAAATGATATAATCATCACTAGACCTCTTGAAATACGTACAAGGGTCCGCACTTAATCTATTGTATCCAAGGCTCATGATATAGGAATCAAATCTCTTGTACCAATACCTCGGCGCCTGTTTGAGACCGTACAGAGATTTTTTCAACCTGCAAACCAAGTTCTCTTTGCCTTTTTCCGCAAAACCTTCTGGCTGGAGCATATAGATTTCTTCTTCAAGATCTCCATGAAGAAATGCTGTTTTCACATCTAGCTGTTCTAAATGTAGGTCAAACACTGCACACAATGCCAACACTACTCTGACTGTTGTGAGTCGAACCACATGAGAAAATATCTCATTGAATTCAATGCCTTCTTTCTGAGCATATCCTTTTACCACAAATCTAGCACGATACCGCTCCACTTGGTTATTGCCATCACGCTTGATCTTATAGACCCATCTGTTTCCAATGGCTTTCCTCCCTCGTGGTAGTGTAACAAGATCCCAAGTTTTATTTCTGTCTAATGCCTCCAACTATTCTTGCATTGCTATCATCCACAAGGATACATCCGAGCTTTGAGGAGCCTCGTGGAAACTCGATGGCTCACCATCCTCTGATAATAGACAATATGCAATATTGCTTTCAGTGACATAATCTGAAAGCCAACCTGGTGGGTCTTCTGTCTCGAGTTGACTGCCTCACATTGGAAACCTCAGACTCAACATGTTCTTGTTCTTCGTGCTCTGGTACTGCTTCACAAGAAACTTGACCTTCGTCCGTCTTATTTTCCACCTGAAAAATAGTAGTTTCTGAATTCGGTGTGCCTTTGTCTCCCTTTACTTTATCTTCCTCGAAGATAACATCCCTGCTGATGACAAGCTTGTGAACAGTTGGATCCCACAAGCGAAACCCCTTTACTCCATCAGCATAACCCAAGAAGATACATTTTCTGGATTTCGAATCCAACTTTGATCTTTCTTGCTCATTGTACAGGACGTACACAGGACTTTCAAATGTATGCAAATGAGAATAATCTGTCGGCTTCCCAGTCCACATCTCCATCGGAGTCTTCAGATCAATCGTCACTGAAGGAGAACGATTGATAATATAACAAGCGGTTTTGACTGCTTCTGCCCAAAATGACTTTTCTAGACCTGCAGTCCTCAACATAGCTCTTGTTCTTTCCAACAAGGTCCTGTTCATCCGCTCCGCCACTCTATTCTGTTGAGGGGTGTAAGCCGTCGTGAATTGCCTTTTGATGCCCTCATGTTGACAATATGCATCAAATTCGTCACTGGTATATTCTCCTCCATTGTCAGTCCTTAGACACTTGATTTTCTTTTCAGAATCAAGTTCAACCCGCGCTTTGAAATCTTTGAAGATCTGGAAAACATCTGATTTCTTCTTGATTGGATACACCCAACATCTTCTAGAGAAATCATCAATGAACGAGACAAAGTATCTCGCTCCTCCTAGGGATACAACTGGTGCTTGCCAAACATCTGAATGAATCAGCTTCAATATGATTTTGCTCCTGACAGTAGAAGTGCCAAACTTTAATCTGTGTTGTTTACTGGTAACACAGTGCTCACAAAAGGGTAATGACACTTTTGTAAGTCCCGGCAGCAGCTTCCGTTCTGAGAGAATTTTCAACTCTCGTTCTGACATATGCCCGAGCTTTCTATGCCATAACACTGTTAATTCTTCTCCTGAACCAATTAATGCAACAGCTAGTTCTGCCTCTTTGTGTGTTTCTCCCAAAAGTACATACAGATTTGCAGCAACTTTTTCCGCCTTCATAACCACAAGCGCGCCCTTCACAATTTTCATGATCCCGTTCTCGATACGAGTTTTGCACCCGATGTCATCCAATTGCCCCAAGGACAAAAGATTTTTCGTCAGTCCTTTCACATGTCGTACCTCCTGTATGGTGCGAATGGTGCCGTCAAACATTTTAATTTTGATAGTACCGACCCCAACGATTTCCAAGGCATGATCATTTCTCATGAATACAGATCCTCCTGAGACTGGTTCATAATGATCAAACCATTCTCTCCGAGACGTCATGTACCACGTCGCACCTGAATCCATAATCCACGTGTCACAAAATTTCCTTGAGAGCTTTTATCGATACTCGTACACTCTTTCTAGAAGTGCCCTTTACCGCCACATTTAAAACAGTAAATATTTTTCTTCTTACTTCTTGACTTTGATCTACCTCGTCTTTGGCTCCCACTGGAGTCACGGTCCATAAATCTTCCTCTTATCATCGGTAAAGCCTCTGCCTGCTTCGAAGTTACCAACCTATCTTCCTTATTCTTGCGCTGACTTTCTTCTCCGAGAACCACAGTTAAGACATCGTCGAATCTTAGAAAGCCCATAAGAATATTGTTGGTAATGTTGATGATAAGTTGATCGTATGAATCTGGTAAACTTTGAAGTAGAAGCTCCGCACGTTCATTTTTCCCTATTTTATGCCCCATGGAAGTAAGTTGGGCAAATAGAGTATTTAGTGTATTGATATGGTCGGTCATTGATGAGGATTCCGCCATCCGAAGAGTATAAAGCCTTCTCTTTAGGAAAATCATGTTGTGTAGCGACTTGATCTCGTACATATTTGTCAGAGTATCCCAGATAACTTTGGCTGTTTTTATCTCAGAGATACTTGACAAAACTTCGTCAGCTATAACCAAGTGTAAATTGGCAACAGCATTATCGTTCATCTCGTTCCAGTTTCCATCATCTGTAATATCCACCGGTCTATCTCCAATAGCCGCCAAGCAATTTTCATTTCTTAAAACTGCTTGTATCTTTATTTTCCATAGCATAAAATTGCTTCCATTGAACTTTGCTATCTCGTACCTTCCTGCCATTATGTCTACAGCAATTTTAGTAGACTAAACAAAATAATCCCGCCTTAAATAAAAAATCTCAAAAAATCTTTTCTGATGTGAAAGATCAGTCTAGGCTGCAACCACAGAGCATACTCAGAATTTTAAGAAATTTTAAACCAAGGCTCTGATACCACTTGTTGGTCCCACATGCGGAATTTGAGATAATAAATCCCGAAAATAAAGAATAAACTGGACACCGAGATTTACGTGGAAAACCCCTAAAAATTATTAGGGTAAAAACCACGGGCAAGATGAAAAGAATTCCACTATAATATTTTGTGGTGTACAACTCATTCACTGTGTTTCCAAAGAGAACACACACTCTCTTAATACAGGAGAACAAAACACCTCACAAATATTATAGAACTAAGCACTTAAATGCTTATAAGATGAGAGAAAACTCGAAGAAGGGATGATTTCAGAATGAATGGGGGAGCTCTATTTATAGAGCCTCCTGTCAGTGTGAAGACGCGTTCTTCTGAAATTTCCACGAAATTTCATTTTGTGCAGCCCACGTTTTTCTTTCAATGAATGCAATGTTGGACAAATCTCCCGACATGCATTAATGCTCCTGCCTACAAAGTGGATTTAGGTACACCGGGGATAGATGGAATAGCTGGAATGGTGGGGATTGATGCGGTAGGTGGCACACTTGGTTTCGGCAGTGCGGATGGAATAGTTGGGTTCGTAGAAACTGATGGCATTGGTGGCAAGCTTGGTTTTTGCAATGCCGCGAGGATAGTTGGGTTGGTAGGCATAGATGGTAATGGTGGCAACTGGCAATGTTGACGGAATTCTGGGCAACCCCGGTCCAGATTGCAACAGATGACGTGAAGCGTCACATTTTTCGCTGTTGTGTGTGATGAATGTCATCACGGAAAGAACCATGAGACAGGTGTAAATGGTTCTGGCCATGATATATTTCGCTTCGAATTTGAAATAGGTTATGGAAAATTATCGAAACTTGGGATTTGGATTTGATGATGGAAAACAAGTGGGATTTTGGCTGTCTACATCTTGATCTTGTCCGGAAAAATCAACTTCATGTGTAAAAGTCGTACGCATTCTCACATGATCAAAATCGCTTTCATACAAAATAAGTTGGTTGTATGCATTTATTCGAAAAATCACTCGATCCCAACAGCACGTAGATGCCCAGCTCAATCAAATTCAGACCACCTTGATAGCCTGTTGCAAGAAATTCTTGATCATATACGTTATCAAAAAAGAGGAAGTAGTAAAGGAGAAGAAGAGGTGGCAGCGATTAGATATGTTTTATTTTTTGCTTTTTAGGTGTATTAGGATGTAAGGACCTCTGCTAATTATATGTAAAGCCAAAGTCTTTTAGGTGTATTAGGATGTAAGGACCCGTGCTTTTTAGGTATATACTATTAAAGTTGAATGACTTATAGCAATTAAGTTTGGTGTCTTGATGTGTTTTTTGATAAATAAAAAATACTCTATTTCATATTACAAAAACATTCTATATTTATATAACAAAAATCATAAAAACCTATTTAATAAATATGTATCTTATCTTATCTTATCTATAATTTTTTAATTTAAAAATAATAATATCAGCACAAAATAAAATTTATCATCAATAACATTTTTAAAAGTTTTTATTTATTTTAGACAAAAAGTATTTGTTTAAAAAAAATACGTACGTATGCATCACATGCATAGAACTCTTAAGTATATTAATAAGATTAAGAAGTATAGAGTAATTAACTTATTTATAATTTATCTATAATTACAATATTTTATCTACTTTTAAAAATTTTGAAATTACTAAATATTCTTTTACGTGTATCTAAAGTGTTGAATAATTAATTCATAGTATATTTGTAATTTATCAAAAGTTACCATATCTGATCTATTTTTTAATAAATCATATAATTTAATCATTATTTAAACTTTTGAATATTTATTTCATTATTTAATGTCATATACTTTTTTTTTAAATAATAATCGCAAAAAATATGCATTAGAAATCATTAGTAAGATCAAAATAATGATATCGATGTTAGCGCAAGAATTTAGCTTTATCGAGAAAATAATTGTTAAAGAAAATTCAGTTTAATTTTGACTTTTATCATTAACACTCGTTAGGGCTTAAATTTTGGCAAATAAGATGTTTCCTTATTATGTTTACAATAATAAAAGGAAATATTTTTAATTTAAAATAATAGAAGGAAAACCGATATTTAGTTTTTTCAACGAATTTGGTGAGTATCTATGTGTGTGTGTGTATATATATATAGAATTTTGAAATATAATATAAATACACAAAAAGATGTTTAAATTTGGAATTTAAAGATTCGCCCGAAGAACGAGCTTTGATGGAACTCGAAGCTTATCATAGAATTTGCATCATGGATGATATGTCTAGCGATTTCGATCGTCTCGAGCACGCTCGCAGAACCGCCGAAGCTACCTACGCAAAATTTCCCCTCGATGCTGATGTGAGGACGCATACAAAACAATCTATGTTCTTCTAAATATGTATTCTAACTTTTTTTTTTTTGCTTGATGGGTTCAGAATTTGACTAGATGGGGCAGGGTGTTACTGGAGTTAGCGCAGTTTCACAGATGCCCGGAGTGCAAGAAGATGGTTCTAGGTTCAAAGTTCTTTTTTTTTTTATGATTTTAAACCTGTGTGTGTTTTTACGTTAGAAACGAACTTATTTATGTAATCAAACTTTATTTATTTAACGGTTTTGCAGATGATGCTATATCCAAGTTAGAGGAGGCACTGGAGGTTGACCGAAGAAAGCATGACGCTCTTTGGGCCCTTGGGAATGGATATACATCTAAGGCAGCTCAATACTATGAGCAAGCAGCGCAACTGGTATATTCTACTGCATTAGAATTTTTTGTTGTGCATTAGTTTCCTGCTTAAGACGGCATTGTGGCT
This sequence comes from Primulina tabacum, assembly GCF_025594145.1. Lineage (NCBI taxonomy): Eukaryota > Viridiplantae > Streptophyta > Magnoliopsida > Lamiales > Gesneriaceae > Primulina > Primulina tabacum. The sequence goes on along the minus strand of NC_134550.1, from coordinate 3,981,323 downwards.
GCAGGAACCATCGAACGAACTTTATAAGAAATCTTCAGAAGTGGCAGCAAAGGTACAATCTTAATTTCAATGCAACTGCCTTCAAGGGTGTGTGCTTTGGGGATTCGATGTTTTATGGATTCTTGAATCTTATGATTGGAATATTTGTTTGTTACTCCTCTCGGGCTGCGTCAATTCATTTTATGAATTGCTCGATTTTGTTATTTATGTAAATCGTATTTTTCTGTTCAATAATATGCCCTTTTAATATGTTAATATCATTTTACAAATATGCAATAATTATGATGTTTTCTTCATCTATGCTGATGTATGCATATGTATCGTGATCTCTGTTCCTAATAAGGTTCCTGAGTTGCATTTGGAGTTCCACAAGCATGGTTTCTCTCAGCAGGCTCTGGGACCAGACCCTTCTGCACCTACAAGTACAAAGGTAAACATCACACTGCATTCCAATGTTTGACGTATCTTCTCCTTTTGTTTTGGAATTTTAGTGAGAAAAACAAATTAATAACCCCATGGCAGAGGCTCATCTGTTCGTTCATCAGAATGAATACTTGTTCCTGTGCTCAAGATTGTTTGTCTATTGTGTTCATTGAAGAGATCCCCCCTATATCTTATAACTCTAGTTATGAAAGATAATCAAGTTGTTTTATTCATCACCAATAAGCCCTCTTTGTACATTTAAAACATAGTAGATGGACTCCATAAAACGAAACTAGATAAGACCAATCCGCAACAATCAAAGATAAACCAAATCCCTAAAATTCAAACATAACAGAAGCAGTACTACTTGACACTGAGACTTCTTGTTGGTCTCCTTAAACTTCCCATGTGTGTGTGCCTTGTAGACTATATCTTTATGGGGTGAACCTCCCAAGAACATCAAATCCCACACAAAACAACATCAGTTTAGCTTTTTGGTTGTGTTGTTGTTGCTTTGACTACTTATTTTGTGCTTCATATTTCATTTCTTTTGTTTTTAAATTAAAACGTGATTTCTTTTCATCAGCAGCAGACAAAAAGGGCTAAAACTAGTGATCTCGTGTACCATATTTTCTAATGGCAATACATATATATGCATTCAGCATTTTCTTGCCGAATTTTAAATCCTTTTCTTCAAATTTTATGTAATATCATCAATTGTTCAGTTATTATTTTGTTGCGTTTTTTGTTTGTTTGTTTGTTTTAAGAGCTTAATTTTGTCAATTTTTTGTTGAATTAGTGGGACAGAGTAGAATTTTTTGTTGAACTCAGCAACATTCATTTCTTCTGCATAACTACACAGGGGTCCCCCGACCGTTACATTTACCGTTGCTGCAAGAGTTGTGCGAGGAAGAGGCAAACCATATATCTTCCTCAAGAAATGGTTTTCGAATTTCTTTCTCATCTTCCGGCTCAGGTCTTACTTGATGTGATGATGCATGTTTCCAATGATTGGAACCTTGTCGTCCATTCCCGAGCTTTCACCCAGCACCATCTTCGGAATTCAACTAGTGGAATCCTAATCCAGGAATGGATGTCGCCCTACAATGCGATTTATGTGGAAATGCGAAGGGGTTGTCTGGAGATATCTAAGCTTGACTACATGTTTAAAGATGTAGCGCGGACTAGCTGTAACGGTTTAGTATTGCTCCCTGATCCCGTAGAGCATCCTCCTATTCTTCATGTTGTTAATCCCTTAACAAAGCAGCAGACCGTTCTTCCTCGATATTTGCATGATACAAAAGACCATGTAGTTTTTGGTTTAGCATTTGTTGAAGCTTCCATGGAGTATAAAGTGGTATGTGTGTATCCTGAAGAATCCTTTTGTCTGAGGACGCATATTTATGTGCTAACTGTTGGAGTCGATAAAGCTTGGAGAAGCATTGACATAAAACAATTACTTCACAGAAATGAGAGAGATGGTGTCCATTGTGGTCCGTTGGTTACTGGAGGCTATGTAAGCTGGATAGGGGAAAGTTTTGTTTTGACGTTGAATGTTGAGACTGAAGCCGTTTGCCGTTTCCTTGCTCCTCAATTGTCAGGTAAAATCGGAAAATTTTTGGCGATGGGAAGTAAGCTATCCTTTGTTTCTCGGAACCGCAAGTGTATGAGGGATGTTTGGGAAATGAATCCCAAAACTGGGGAAGTAACTATGATTCTTAGATTTGATTTGAAACCAGTGAGACGTAGATTTGCGGACTCGTTCAAGGTCAAGGATATGAGATCAGTAGTTCCCATTTGTTGGTTAGTCGTTAGGGAGGTGTTGCTCTACTCTCATGGGTTCGCCACGAGGCATTACGTAGCTTATAATGTTAAAACAGGAGAGATTCAGTCGATTGAGCTGGGCAGCTGTGCAAAAAAGCACCATTTTGAAGCCCATGTGAACAGCTTGGTCTCGTTGGAAGGATTTTAAGACCCTGACATGGAATTTTAAATGGGTAATTAATTTTAATGTCAGTGTGAATGAATTGTTATTTGATGGACTTGTTATCCTCGATTCATACATAAAACACATTCAAGTGACGTAACATCAAAAGCCATTTTTCTTTTTAAAAATAACAACACACCAAATGTATTACAAAAAAGAAGCCATTTTATTTTATTGCTTATGAAGTACTAAGACAAGAAGCTGGATGGATTCTTCCATCAGTCATTCTCAGCAACACACATAAGGATCAGCAATGGAAACTGATGACACAATTGTGCCTTTAGAACCTGCCCCAGCTTCCCAACTGGAAGTTTTAAATGTAAAATCTTGAGTCATAAAAGCGCTGTCCAGGATCCGAGCAACACGGGCAAAGATTTGGATAACTCGACCTCTCCATGACAAAAAAGTTTTCAAAAAATGTTATCACCTAATAGGACTTCAATAATAACACTAATTACCAATAATTTGTTTAGATATCACTTATCAGCCGTCAACATCAAAGCATCATTGCAACTAAATTTCCAGTGCTTCCTCATTAATATACAGGGACGTGATAAATGTGAACTAAAACAGAACTAAAATTTTCATATGCTGAAGCCACAAAACGCTCTTCGAAAAGACCAAACCTAAGTCACATGTTATTCTAGATAAAGCAAATTTTAAGCAAAGGGACGTAAGACCCTAACACCGATGCTTTCAGGCCAGAAAAACTTATTCCTCAAAATACTCTATAAAGTATTAAAATTATATTTCAATGTTGGACTGACGGGAAAAAAATTTAATCAGCACAAGCTCCCACTAGAGAGTGCATTTACAAGTGTTGGAATATTTACGTTCTATCTCCTCCCGGAGATACTGTATCCAGAACTCATGTACCTTCACCAGCTATTGCTGTTCAACCTCAGCAATCTTCCTCTCTGCTTTTAGCAAAAGACTTGATTTTTTCAACTGTTGATGATGTGGTTGACGCAATAGCTCAAGTAACCATTTCCATCGAAGCTATGACTATTGATCCTTCAATTGTTGAGCAAGTGTCTGCACCTCATCCGCCTCCTTCTCCTTAACCAATTCACGTAGAAGCTTCAGAGACTAGAGTTGTTCCCGTTGTCTCTCATACTCAATTGCAAAAAGAAGTCATTACCACTTATACCATCTCTACTTAAACTTCCGTTCAGTATACTGCACCAAATGATGACATGCCATGGCTGAGGGCACCCCAAACATTGACTATTTTTGCTAGCGTTCCTCAGACAGATCTTGAAATTTATGTGCCAAATGAAGAGTTCATTGCTGAATCAGATATTTTCGTTCATCCAGATGACAAAGCAGAAGCCAGAGCAGCTAGATTTCAGGAAACCGTGGACCTCTTTGCCAAAATCAAAGGAATAAAACTCTTACACCAGAATCTGATGATGTTACTCGTGTGGAATCCAAACCGGAAGATCTTACTGCCATGAGCAGATCTCTTGAATCCTTGATTAAAGATACTCAGTACAGTGTTACTGATTCAAAGAGCAACTTGGAGCTTTTCAATACGAGAATCATGGGACATGTGGAGCTTATTCAGACCGATCTACTTTCTCTCCGCAGTTCTTTTGTTCAATTTTGTGGGAAATCAGATAATAGTGAAAATTTTTTTTTTTGTATTTCATTTTTTTTGAATTGATATAATACACGGTATTATATAGGAGATTACAAGGAGAAAAATAAGGAAACTAACTCAATCCTAAATCTGGAAACTACCTAACTAATTCCCTCAATCTCAGGGTCTCAGGGATTACAAATTAATTCTCCCAACCTATTTACAGAGCTATTTATAGCTCAACGACACCTCGACACTCCCCCTCAAGCTGAGGAATAGATGTCTTCCATTCCCAGCTTGGATACAAGATCATGGAAACTCGAACTGTTCAGCCCCTTTGTTAGAACATCGGCTAATTGTCTCTCTGATGGAACATAGGACATACACACTAACCCTTCCTCCAGTTTTTCTTTGATGAAATGTCTATCAATTTCAATATGCTTTGTCCTATCATGTTGTATGGGATTATGAGCCATATTAATAGCGGACTTGTTGTCACAGTAGAGCTTCATAGGACCCTCCCATTGGACTCTCAAATCATCCAAAATGATTCTCAGCCAAAGTAATTCGCATAATCTTTGAGCAATAGCCCTGAATTCTGATTCCGCAGATGACCTTGCCACTACATTCTGCTTCTTGCTCCTCCATGTCACTAGGTTACCTCCAAGAAAAGTACAATATCCTGTAGTTGATCTTCTATCCACTAGGGAGCCAGCATAGTCAGCGTCAGTGTAGGCTTCCAGAGTAAGAGTGCCATTCCTTTTGAACAAGATTCCTTTCCCCGGATTGCCTTTCAAGTAATGCAGTACCCTGTAAGCAGCCTGAAGATGAGGTTCTCTTGGATCATGCATGAATTGACTGATCATACTTACAGAATATGTTATGTCTGGTCGAGTGTGAGTAAGGTATATGAGTCTGCCAACCAACCTTTGGTACATTCTTTTATCCACAGCTGGTTCTTCTTTAGCTTCTCCCAACTTATAGTTTGGATCTATTGGAGTAGAGATCGGTTTACACCCAGTCTTCCCTGTTTCTGCCAATAAATCAATTACGTACTTTTTCAGCTTGCACACATTGTTACCTGTGTCCCCTTCAAATCCCGGTGGGATGTTCATGTAGATTTCCTCATTTAGGTCACCATGGAAGAATGCATTCTTAACATCATATTGTAGCAGTTGCCAATTGAAGTGAGCAGCCAATGCTAACAGGATTCTCACAGTGTTCATTTTTGCAACTGGAGCAAAGGTTTCCTGATAATCCACCCCATAAGTCTGAGTGTACCATTTGGCTACTAACCTTGCTTTATATCTTTCAAGGGATCCATCAGCCTTGTACTTCAATGTAAAAATCCACTTGCAATCAACAATGTTTTTTCCCTTCGGTTTATCAACGATCTCCCATGTTTTATTCTTTTCTAATGCACTCATTTCCTCTCTCATAGCATCCCTCCATTCCCTTTTTGACAATGCCTCAGCCATATTGTTAGGGATGGCAATGGTGTTCAAACTCACAATGAATCTTTTATGGGTTGGTGATAGGCGCTTGAGAGAGACATAGTGAGATAGTGGATAGAGTGGATGTTTAGTACATTCTCTGGTTCCTTTTCTAACAGCAATGGGAAGATCTAGAACGGTTGTTGAATTAGTGGTTTGTTCAACAGGTTGTGTGTGTAAAGGTGGATCTGATCTTACCGTAATTTCATTTCCAGAATTTGGATTGGATTCTTGGACTTGTGTCAGTTCAGGAACGGTCTTTCTCCTTGAATACACCTGAGGAAATCTTGGGAAATTGTGAGTAGGAGATGATACGGGTTCAGTGACAGGATCGGGTGACTCAGATGTGACTGGTTCAGAGGACTCGGGTTCAACAACACGGGTTGGCACATACGGAAGGTCAAGGGTTTTAAGTGGTTCAAAGGACTCACAAGTACTATCTTCCATCATTGAAATCTCCCCCTGAAGAGAGGACTTGAAAAAAAAAGGTTTATTTTCTGTGAAAGTGACATCTGCAGAGATGTAAAATTTTCTGTTAGAGGGGTCGTAACACTTGTATCCCTTTTGAGTGGATGAGTAACCGAGGAAAACACATTTGATGGCTCTGGGGTCTAGTTTCCCTCTATGTTGTTTGTGGACATGAACAAATGCAGTACACCCAAATACCCTAGGTGTGATGCCATTTGAGCAAGACTTCTACTGGATAACTTGATATGTACTTTTTGTGATAGCATTTGATGCTACTGTCTAGATAAAGTTATTCTCTCTGGACAACTCATCAACATGCCTTGCCAAGTTGCAGAGTGCAGGCCACATATTTTTCCTGAAACAAATTCTCCCTTCCATTTATTCTTCTGTTATTCAAATTGTTTGAATTACACTTCAAAGAAATTTTTATTTATTAGAGCTGATATATTTTATAAATATTCAATGAAACTTCTTAGATTGCAGCTGAGTTGAATTTTCTTTCTAAATTTGCTAATTGGAATGAATATATTATCAATTGCATTTTCATGATGCTGTGATCTATGCATGAATCAAAGCATTGTTTGATATTAGGTGGATTATTGAGTGTAACAAAATGCATAGTATTCAATAGTTTTATAACTGTTATATATAGTGAAAGTATACACAGATAGAATGTCATACACAAAATTATGTTTAGATTGAGTCTTACGGAAGAGTGACCAAAAGAAGATTTCTTTGACAAAACGCGGTCTGTGACTACGAATCAGTACATTGACTAAAATGTTTTGGCTTGCATGAAAAATTTGTTCTTGAATGTAAATAATGAGACTTTGTTTTGGGAGCTCAAAATATGTGTTGTTATTGAGACTGTTATAACCTTTTTTCCAAAATGATATATCACTTGATCTTGCATCATATTCCTTACTTTTTATTTAACACAGCTTGACCGGTATGGAACTACCATATGTCGAAACCAAGGTCACAAAAATGTCAAGTCTTGTGGCCCTTTCACTTGCAAGACATCTACGTTCAATTGGAGCGAAATTATATGGAGCTTTCTGGTGTTCACATTGTCAGGATCAGAAAGAAGTAATCTATTTTGCTAGAACTTCCAGGAAAACTATTTTTGTTAGTCTGCTGCAGAGTTAAATGAAGCAAAGGATCAGAGTTGTGGTAAATTGATCAGGAAAACTATTTTTGTTATTTACAAGAAAAATCAAACTCTAATTAGATTGTTTGGTGTATTAAATGTAATATAAATGTTCCAGTCAACCTTCGTTATAAAAATATCACGGGTCTACCCTGCCTATGCTGAACATTTTTTTAAATATTTATACTTCCATGCCTACGTTGAACTAGTTTTCTATGATAAATAGTTTTAGGGGGATGATCGTTGAATTCTGGCAGAAATTACTATATTTTTCATTTTTCACTCATCACACTAGATATGCTTAGAGGCAGTGAATAAGAGGTTTTTGAGGTTAGGGATATCAACTTTTGGAGTTAATGTTGCAGAATGCTGGTGAACTATCATCATCTTCCAAATTGGACTAACTATTTTTTCTTTGTGCTTGTATTTGATTTATGCGTGGACAGATGTTTGGGCGTGAAGCGGCCAAATTGTTGAACTATGTGGAGTGCTTTCCTGATGGTATAAAGAAAGGAAATAAAGTGGACGAGGCTTGTTTATGTTGGGAATAGTGCCCTAAAAGCATTGTAATTAGACTATGTTTTAATATTATTAATAAAAGTGACATTTATTATTGAACATATTTACATGAAATTTATTGTCTTAAATATCATAGAAAAATCCCTACTTTATTGGATGTAACCATGATTTTAGTATATATAAAAGTTATATATACAAGAGGATTAAAATTATGGATAATAAACTTAAATTAAGTCTGTGATGAAATTAATTAAATTATGGGAAAGCATCACTAATGCGGCCCATGAGCATTAAGAATGTGACCGTCTTATCCGGACTGTCGATGTAGAGACATCTAGATGGGGGCATTTATATATAATGAGATTATGTAGGTCTTAGACTGATTTAATTAGACATTTCATAATAAATTCCGTTGTTAATATGAAATTTAAATTAAATCATAAAGATGATCAAATATGAATAAATCTGAATCCTTATGTGATTATAGACTCATGTTCATTTCAACGTGATTCTTGATTTGCTTGTTTAAAGTTTGCAATTATGCATTCTTAATACTTGTATTTTAGATTTACATTTGAAATTAATGGCTAGGAATATGAATTCAGACATGGAATCGATTCCTTCTTGCGAGAAGCAGAAATATAATTCTCTCATTTGTTAATTTTAGAACTGAGTGTGGGCCCAATTAATTTACAATTAAATTATAAATTGAACCACTCACTAGTGAATTAATGGTAAATGAGGATAATAAGTAATTGAAGAGGTAAACGAAAAATTCCTAGCTTCAATTATGAATTGTCTATATATGGAGGATTAATTCATATGTAATGATTATATCAATGGACTACTCGTTTTGTAGAGTAAATATTTCATAATGAAGAAGAGTGCAATTTCATATTTTTAGTGGAGCAATTATGGAATTAATAAGTTGGGTAAATAATTTAAAGAGTTTAATTATTTATCTAACTTATTGAAGCTTCTAATTATGAGTCCATGGTCCCCAGTACGTTTTTCAAATTAATGACGGATAAAAATGCAATTTAGAAATCACTCGAGATAATGGAAATTTGTTTTCATATCATCAAAGGCTTAGATATAAATATAATTAAATATGAGTTATTAATTATATTTAAATTATAATTATGAATAATTATAAATTTAGTTATCGTGATAGTATCATAAAAGGACATACAGATTTTTTCAAATACGATAGGCTATTGATTTTTAAAAAGTAGTCAACATTGATCAACTTGTATATTATTATTATTTTATAAAATAAAAAATTGAATTAAACATGTGAAAATTGTTTTCATTGTTTTAAAAATCAAGGCAATTAATTGGCATTGAAACTTAAGAAGAAAATTTTTTTTCTATAACGATCAATTTGCAACTGTTGAATGTCAATTATTTATATAGAACATTACAGGCAATTCAAGATATAAGAAAATTGAAGAAAGGACATCTTGAAAAAATATTTTCATTTGATGAAAATATATTCGAGCATAATATATTCTCTAAGAGATTAAAAAAAAAATTGATTTCTAAGGTTGTATATTTCTGAGTACCCACACACTACCGTATCGATAGAAAGGATTGTACTGGAAGGCTTTGGTTTCTACAGATCTCGGATTCACAAAAAGAAAGAAAACTACAAGAGATTAGTTTTTCTAGAAAATAATTTTATTTAAATTCATCATTAATTTATATTCATATGTTCGATTATAATTTATGAAATTATGTAATCGCTTCTGCTGTGTTTCTCTGATTTGATCAAAATAATTTTTATAGCTGGAATCGTTCCGAAGACTCTATAAATTTCCAACAGTTTGTATGTTAAAATTGAAGGATTCCCAACCTGGGTAATCAGTGGTCAGGTATGATACCTCTTCAATTGAATATGAAACCATGGTTCCCGCATATTTTTTTCACTCTATTTCACATTCACAAAAACTTTCCTAAAACTGATGATGATTGATTGCCCTACCACCCACTTCATTTGATACGTTTTGACTGCTTATTTCTGTAATTCTGTTAGATATTAGCATATAGAACTACTATTTCTTTCACTTCATCGTCTTGGGGTTGCCGTAAGACTCGTGCCTTTTTATACACCTTTTGTGATGCTTCATTATCTAAAAGATACTTGTTCCAGGTCTTAGTGGGGAGGAGGAGTTCGCTGAGCTTGCTGAATTAACTGGTATCAAACTTGAAGATTTAAACCAACCAAAGTAGGTGGTCACCCAGCCCCTGAGAAACTAGGCTGCACCATGTTGTTTAGTAGCCTAAAGCAACATGATTGCACCTTTCTCTATATTTCTACAGTTACCATAGATCAACTAGCCTTAAACAATGTTCATGCAGGTGTTCTTTCGATTGAGCACAAGGAACAGAGAGAACGAAAAAGGGGAGAAAGGTGCGCCAATTCCTGAATTTTCCTGTGAAACATATGTTCCGAAGACATTTCTTGTTGCCCAATGAATTTGCTTTGCATGATGGTGCATCGTCAAAAAATTGTAAATGGTAGCAGTGACTGATCTTGTATAAGTTCATAAGTAAGATTATCATGAATCTTGGACATCATGATGGGTAGAGTGCTGTTCCTTGAGATAATTGGATATTGAGCACGTAATTAATAGAATTACGGATTGTGGAAATATTTTGCTGCGAAGCAAATAAATCTCTCTTGTAAATTGTCCTAAGCTCAAGCTTTGTGTATATTGGTTTCTTTTCAATAGGTCTATATATGCTGGTTAGAACCAAATTGTCTCTTGAATTCCCATCTCCCTTCATTTTCTTTTTATTATTACAGTTGTTTGGCTAGTCAATTCTAGAAAATCTTTGTCATCCAACTAATTTGTGTTCTTTGTGTTAGTGGAAATGTGTTTCTTCTGGTCACGAGTCTCATAGGTTGTTCGGAAACATGTGGAAATAAGTTGTTTGTTTAGTTATTTTACATTTGTTGGTCTTAGTTCACCGAATTGTGATGTTTTAAGAATCAATGATGTTAGATGTGCTTAATCTAGGAGGAGTTAAACAACCATTAGGCGGTCTTTATTTACCAAAATAGCGAAAACATCCAGGTTTGTGTACCTGTTATTTTCAACCAATTAATGATAAGATTAAGACAATTAACGAATTTAAACTTGATGATACAATTTGAATAGTTATCGTGCATTTTAAAGATTAAAGTTAAAAGTATATGTTCGTGTACATTTTAGTATTCTCGTTAATATTATTGTATCTAGGGATTAGGGATGGTATATTATTGTCAAAAACCGTCGCTATATTAATCGACGGTTTTTTTAAAAAACCGTCGTTTAATGAAGCGACGGTTTGTATATAAACACTGCCATAAAATTCACAAATAAACTATTACGCAAAAATTAAAATCATGTATTAAATTTTCTGTAAAAAAAAAACTTTAAAACCTGATATGCGCGAGATATGCAGTTCCACGTAACGCTGGAAGATCGTACCGACTAGCAAATCTATGAAATAAATACGAAAAAATGTCAGTACAAAATATAAAACCGAAACTTCGAAAAATTTATAGAGTTTCGCTACTACCAGAGGTGGGCGAAACTTCAAAAACCGTCGAAAGATATTTAACCGTCGCCAATAGCGACAGCTTTTCCAAAAACCGTCGCCGATATGCATAACCGTCGCTTTTCGCGACGGTTCAGAAAAAAACCGTCGTTAATAGCGACGGTTGTGGACAACTGTCGATATTGGCGACGGGCATCAAAAACTGTCGCTATGAGCGACGGCTCCAAAAACCGTCGTCGTTTATTGCGACGAGCTTGTATTATACCGTCTCACATGGCGACAGGTACAAACCCGTCGCCTAATATGGCAGCGACGGGCTTCAATGGGTAAAAAACCCGTCGCACAACTTTGCGACGGTTTAGTCAAACCGTCGCAATATTAGCGACGGTTTAGTCAAACCGTCGCAATATTAGCGACAGTTTATTAAAAACTGTCACTGCACCGTCGCAATTTTAACGACAGTTTATCAAAAACTGTCGCTACAATAGCGACGGTTGACGATAAACCGTTGCTAAAAAAGCGACGGTTGAAGGAAAACCGTCGCTATAATAGCGACGGATTGAGTAAAACCTTCGCTAATTCATCCGTTTTTTTGTAGTTATCGTACCGAAAATTACGGTATAAACAAATTCATACCGATATTGTACCGAAATTTCGGTACATACAACTAACATATCGATTATACCGAAATTGTACGTATGTAAATCCGGATTCAATCACAATCTATACGCATTCGAAGCCAAATCAACAACTTCGTACCTTCCAGAAGAAATTCTATCTTTCAAGATGTTGAATGCGTGTTATCCTCGTACTACTTTTACCACTGCTTCATGTCCGTGAGGCAAGAGAAATCTTATTTTGGGTTATCATGATAATCACTTGAAGGACAGAAAGTGATTAGGTTATGTAATTGTGTTGAGGTTTAAACCACATTGAAATTCCATTTAATTTACACAAGACAACATGGCAAATTAATCTCTTAAGAGGAGGAGCATCTGTACGCAAAATTTCTTAACATCTTCGTACCTTCTAAGATGCAAAGCATCTTTGCATGAAATATTGCATTTGCTGCATGAAAATTAAGGATCAAATCCTAAAGAAAATGGCCGGACACAGAGTGTCGCACAATTTTGCTTTACCAAAATAACATTGGAATGAAAAAGTCGCTCACTGAAAAAATGTTTTCATCCATGGCTAGTACTATTGGTTAATCATCGACGAATCAACCGAACTTTTTGACATAAATGAATTTTATCAAACTAGTTCTGTCTACCTTATCAGTGTGCACACTTCTTCACTAGCCTTATCTTCTCTTTAATTTAATTATTTGTTTGTGCTTGAGCATTCCAGTGCATCTAGTTTAGCATGAATGAAATCCCGAAGGTGCCATCTCCCCTTAATTTTTTCTTATATATGTTTGTTTACTTAATTCTGGCGAATCTTAGTCGTGCAACATGCATGGTTCGTCGTCGTGTCTGCGAAATGGCATGATAGAGGTGATCTGGAGGAGTGCATCACATTGTGTTGTAACGAAACAGATATAAACTATTACTGCAAACCGTGAAACAACGCAATACATAACATATATAAATAAATGAACAAAATCCCCAACCACTGTGGTATGATTTGGGACAACGATTGATAACTGGAATGGAGTTGAAACCTAAACATGAAGAGGAAATGTATGCTCCAGATCACAAACGAAATCTAAAAAGTCGACATACTAGACATAATAAATTCATCAGGGATCCCTTCCGTGCATGGCACACTTCTTGGCCTATTGTATATTAATGAAATTCCAGCAATGAAATCCAATCATGTGATGAAAATTCTAGTTGGATGGTGGCGGAGTCGATATGAATGGGATGTAAGGGATAAAGCTAGTGGGAATGGAATACAATGGAGGCAAAGTGTGTTGGTCCCACATGCGGAATTTGAGATAATAAATCCCGAAAATAAAGAATAAACTGGACACCGAGATTTACGTGAAAAACCCCTAAAAATTATTAGGGTAAAAACCATGGGCAAGATGAAAAGAATTCCACTATAATATTTTGTGGTGTACAACTCACTCACTGTGTTTCCAAAGAGAACACACACTCTCTTAATACAGGAGAACAAAACACCTCACAAATATTATAGAACTAAGCACTCAAATGCTTATAAGATGAGAGAAAACTCGAAGAAGGGATGATTTCAGAATGAAGGGGAGATCTCTATTTATAGAGCCTCCTGTCAGTGTGAAGACGCGTATAAAACGCGTCTTCTGAAATTTCCACAAAATTCTGGAATTTTGTGCGGCCCACGTTTTTCTTTCACAATTCATTGAATGCAATGTTGGACAAATCTCCCGACATGCATTAATGCTCCTGCCTACATTTCTCCCACTTGGAGATTTGAATGAGAATCAAACACATCTCCACACATCTTTTCAATCTTGCCATTCCCTGCTGCTTACGTTTCTGCTAGGCCACTTGAAAATCTACATCACTCAAACTTATCAGTGTTCACTGGTTTGGTCAGAAAATCAGCTATGTTTTCTTTTGTATGGATTTTCTGCATATCCACGCTTCCTTCTTCTACTACTTCCCGTACAAAGTGAAATAGCACTCCAATGTGTTTAGTCCTGGAATGAAAGGCTGGATTCCTTGCGATGTGCAAGGCACTCTGACTATCACAAAACAAAGGAACATTATCTTGTTTGTGCCCGATCTCCTCCAATAACCTTTTAATCCATATTGCCTTCTTGCAAGCTTGAGTAGCTGCCATATATTCTGTTTCTGTTGTAGATAACGCCACAACTGTCTGCTGTTTTGAAACCCAGCTTACTGCTCCCCCTGCAAGTGTAAACACATAACAGTAGTAGATTTTCTCTTATCAGAATCACCTACATAATCTGAATCGACATAGCCCCTGAGTGTAAAATCCGATCCTCTGTAACATAATGCAGCATTCGAGATACCCTTAATGTATCTAAGGATCCTCTTAACAGTGCTCCAATGCTCTCTTTCAGGATTCGCCATATACCGACTAACTGCTCCCACTGCTTGAGCAACGTCCGGTCTTGTACAGATTATAGCGAACATCAAACTTCCCACTGCTGATGCATATGGTACTCGAGACATCTCCATCCTCTCTGCTTCACTGCTAGGACACATCTCGGAGGATAACTTGAAGTTAACAAGAAAAGGGGTCGAAATTGGCTTACTATCTTGCATGTTGAAGCGTTGCAAGACTTTCTTCAAATAATTTCTCTGTGAAAGCCAAATCTTTCTGTTACTTCTATCTCGGTGAACTTGCATCCCTAGAATCTTGTGTGCTGGTCCCAAGTCCTTCATATCAAATTTCCTAGCCAACTGTGCCTTCAATCCTTGGACCTGATCTTTGTTGGGGCCTGCTACCAACATGTCGTCCACATACAACACAGCAAAATGATATAATCATCACTAGACCTCTTGAAATACGTACAAGGGTCCGCACTTAATCTATTGTATCCAAGGCTCATGATATAGGAATCAAATCTCTTGTACCAATACCTCGGCGCCTGTTTGAGACCGTACAGAGATTTGTTCAACCTGCAAACCAAGTTCTCTTTGCCTTTTTCCGCAAAACCTTCTGGCTGGAGCATATAGATTTCTTCTTCAAGATCTCCATGAAGAAATGCTGTTTTCACATCTAGCTGTTCTAAATGTAGGTCAAACACTGCACACAATGCCAACACTACTCTGACTGTTGTGAGTCGAACCACATGAGAAAATATCTCATTGAATTCAATGCCTTCTTTCTGAGCATATCCTTTTACCACAAATCTAGCACGATACCGCTCCACTTGGTTATTGCCATCACGCTTGATCTTATAGACCCATCTGTTTCCAATGGCTTTCCTCCCTCGTGGTAGTGTAACAAGATCCCAAGTTTTATTTCTGTCTAATGCCTCCAACTATTCTTGCATTGCTATCATCCACAAGGATACATCCGAGCTTTGAGGAGCCTCGTGGAAACTCGATGGCTCACCATCCTCTGATAATAGACAATATGCAATATTGCTTTCAGTGACATAATCTGAAAGCCAACCTGGTGGGTCTTCTGTCTCGAGTTGACTGCCTCACATTGGAAACCTCAGACTCAACATGTTCTTGTTCTTCGTGCTCTGGTACTGCTTCACAAGAAACTTGACCTTCGTCCGTCTTATTTTCCACCTGAAAAATAGTAGTTTCTGAATTCGGTGTGCCTTTGTCTCCCTTTACTTTATCTTCCTCGAAGATAACATCCCTGCTGATGACAAGCTTGTGAACAGTTGGATCCCACAAGCGAAACCCCTTTACTCCATCAGCATAACCCAAGAAGATACATTTTCTGGATTTCGAATCCAACTTTGATCTTTCTTGCTCATTGTACAGGACGTACACAGGACTTTCAAATGTATGCAAATGAGAATAATCTGTCGGCTTCCCAGTCCACATCTCCATCGGAGTCTTCAGATCAATCGTCACTGAAGGAGAACGATTGATAATATAACAAGCGGTTTTGACTGCTTCTGCCCAAAATGACTTTTCTAGACCTGCAGTCCTCAACATAGCTCTTGTTCTTTCCAACAAGGTCCTGTTCATCCGCTCCGCCACTCTATTCTGTTGAGGGGTGTAAGCCGTCGTGAATTGCCTTTTGATGCCCTCATGTTGACAATATGCATCAAATTCGTCACTGGTATATTCTCCTCCATTGTCAGTCCTTAGACACTTGATTTTCTTTTCAGAATCAAGTTCAACCCGCGCTTTGAAATCTTTGAAGATCTGGAAAACATCTGATTTCTTCTTGATTGGATACACCCAACATCTTCTAGAGAAATCATCAATGAACGAGACAAAGTATCTCGCTCCTCCTAGGGATACAACTGGTGCTTGCCAAACATCTGAATGAATCAGCTTCAATATGATTTTGCTCCTGACAGTAGAAGTGCCAAACTTTAATCTGTGTTGTTTACTGGTAACACAGTGCTCACAAAAGGGTAATGACACTTTTGTAAGTCCCGGCAGCAGCTTCCGTTCTGAGAGAATTTTCAACTCTCGTTCTGACATATGCCCGAGCTTTCTATGCCATAACACTGTTAATTCTTCTCCTGAACCAATTAATGCAACAGCTAGTTCTGCCTCTTTGTGTGTTTCTCCCAAAAGTACATACAGATTTGCAGCAACTTTTTCCGCCTTCATAACCACAAGCGCGCCCTTCACAATTTTCATGATCCCGTTCTCGATACGAGTTTTGCACCCGATGTCATCCAATTGCCCCAAGGACAAAAGATTTTTCGTCAGTCCTTTCACATGTCGTACCTCCTGTATGGTGCGAATGGTGCCGTCAAACATTTTAATTTTGATAGTACCGACCCCAACGATTTCCAAGGCATGATCATTTCTCATGAATACAGATCCTCCTGAGACTGGTTCATAATGATCAAACCATTCTCTCCGAGACGTCATGTACCACGTCGCACCTGAATCCATAATCCACGTGTCACAAAATTTCCTTGAGAGCTTTTATCGATACTCGTACACTCTTTCTAGAAGTGCCCTTTACCGCCACATTTAAAACAGTAAATATTTTTCTTCTTACTTCTTGACTTTGATCTACCTCGTCTTTGGCTCCCACTGGAGTCACGGTCCATAAATCTTCCTCTTATCATCGGTAAAGCCTCTGCCTGCTTCGAAGTTACCAACCTATCTTCCTTATTCTTGCGCTGACTTTCTTCTCCGAGAACCACAGTTAAGACATCGTCGAATCTTAGAAAGCCCATAAGAATATTGTTGGTAATGTTGATGATAAGTTGATCGTATGAATCTGGTAAACTTTGAAGTAGAAGCTCCGCACGTTCATTTTTCCCTATTTTAT
Organism: Primulina tabacum; assembly: GCF_025594145.1. Classification (NCBI taxonomy): domain Eukaryota; kingdom Viridiplantae; phylum Streptophyta; class Magnoliopsida; order Lamiales; family Gesneriaceae; genus Primulina; species Primulina tabacum. Next base: position 3,964,272 of record NC_134550.1, on the reverse strand, counting down.
GCCCCATGGAAGTAAGTTGGGCAAATAGAGTATTTAGTGTATTGATATGGTCGGTCATTGATGAGGATTCCGCCATCCGAAGAGTATAAAGCCTTCTCTTTAGGAAAATCATGTTGTGTAGCGACTTGATCTCGTACATATTTGTCAGAGTATCCCAGATAACTTTGGCTGTTTTTATCTCAGAGATACTTGACAAAACTTCGTCAGCTATAACCAAGTGTAAATTGGCAACAGCATTATCGTTCATCTCGTTCCAGTTTCCATCATCTGTAATATCCACCGGTCTATCTCCAATAGCCGCCAAGCAATTTTCATTTCTTAAAACTGCTTGTATCTTTATTTTCCATAGCATAAAATTGCTTCCATTGAACTTTGCTATCTCGTACCTTCCTGCCATTATGTCTACAGCAATTTTAGTAGACTAAACAAAATAATCCCGCCTTAAATAAAAAATCTCAAAAAATCTTTTCTGATGTGAAAGATCAGTCTAGGCTGCAACCACAGAGCATACTCAGAATTTTAAGAAATTTTAAACCAAGGCTCTGATACCACTTGTTGGTCCCACATGCGGAATTTGAGATAATAAATCCCGAAAATAAAGAATAAACTGGACACCGAGATTTACGTGGAAAACCCCTAAAAATTATTAGGGTAAAAACCACGGGCAAGATGAAAAGAATTCCACTATAATATTTTGTGGTGTACAACTCATTCACTGTGTTTCCAAAGAGAACACACACTCTCTTAATACAGGAGAACAAAACACCTCACAAATATTATAGAACTAAGCACTTAAATGCTTATAAGATGAGAGAAAACTCGAAGAAGGGATGATTTCAGAATGAATGGGGGAGCTCTATTTATAGAGCCTCCTGTCAGTGTGAAGACGCGTTCTTCTGAAATTTCCACGAAATTTCATTTTGTGCAGCCCACGTTTTTCTTTCAATGAATGCAATGTTGGACAAATCTCCCGACATGCATTAATGCTCCTGCCTACAAAGTGGATTTAGGTACACCGGGGATAGATGGAATAGCTGGAATGGTGGGGATTGATGCGGTAGGTGGCACACTTGGTTTCGGCAGTGCGGATGGAATAGTTGGGTTCGTAGAAACTGATGGCATTGGTGGCAAGCTTGGTTTTTGCAATGCCGCGAGGATAGTTGGGTTGGTAGGCATAGATGGTAATGGTGGCAACTGGCAATGTTGACGGAATTCTGGGCAACCCCGGTCCAGATTGCAACAGATGACGTGAAGCGTCACATTTTTCGCTGTTGTGTGTGATGAATGTCATCACGGAAAGAACCATGAGACAGGTGTAAATGGTTCTGGCCATGATATATTTCGCTTCGAATTTGAAATAGGTTATGGAAAATTATCGAAACTTGGGATTTGGATTTGATGATGGAAAACAAGTGGGATTTTGGCTGTCTACATCTTGATCTTGTCCGGAAAAATCAACTTCATGTGTAAAAGTCGTACGCATTCTCACATGATCAAAATCGCTTTCATACAAAATAAGTTGGTTGTATGCATTTATTCGAAAAATCACTCGATCCCAACAGCACGTAGATGCCCAGCTCAATCAAATTCAGACCACCTTGATAGCCTGTTGCAAGAAATTCTTGATCATATACGTTATCAAAAAAGAGGAAGTAGTAAAGGAGAAGAAGAGGTGGCAGCGATTAGATATGTTTTATTTTTTGCTTTTTAGGTGTATTAGGATGTAAGGACCTCTGCTAATTATATGTAAAGCCAAAGTCTTTTAGGTGTATTAGGATGTAAGGACCCGTGCTTTTTAGGTATATACTATTAAAGTTGAATGACTTATAGCAATTAAGTTTGGTGTCTTGATGTGTTTTTTGATAAATAAAAAATACTCTATTTCATATTACAAAAACATTCTATATTTATATAACAAAAATCATAAAAACCTATTTAATAAATATGTATCTTATCTTATCTTATCTATAATTTTTTAATTTAAAAATAATAATATCAGCACAAAATAAAATTTATCATCAATAACATTTTTAAAAGTTTTTATTTATTTTAGACAAAAAGTATTTGTTTAAAAAAAATACGTACGTATGCATCACATGCATAGAACTCTTAAGTATATTAATAAGATTAAGAAGTATAGAGTAATTAACTTATTTATAATTTATCTATAATTACAATATTTTATCTACTTTTAAAAATTTTGAAATTACTAAATATTCTTTTACGTGTATCTAAAGTGTTGAATAATTAATTCATAGTATATTTGTAATTTATCAAAAGTTACCATATCTGATCTATTTTTTAATAAATCATATAATTTAATCATTATTTAAACTTTTGAATATTTATTTCATTATTTAATGTCATATACTTTTTTTTTAAATAATAATCGCAAAAAATATGCATTAGAAATCATTAGTAAGATCAAAATAATGATATCGATGTTAGCGCAAGAATTTAGCTTTATCGAGAAAATAATTGTTAAAGAAAATTCAGTTTAATTTTGACTTTTATCATTAACACTCGTTAGGGCTTAAATTTTGGCAAATAAGATGTTTCCTTATTATGTTTACAATAATAAAAGGAAATATTTTTAATTTAAAATAATAGAAGGAAAACCGATATTTAGTTTTTTCAACGAATTTGGTGAGTATCTATGTGTGTGTGTGTATATATATATAGAATTTTGAAATATAATATAAATACACAAAAAGATGTTTAAATTTGGAATTTAAAGATTCGCCCGAAGAACGAGCTTTGATGGAACTCGAAGCTTATCATAGAATTTGCATCATGGATGATATGTCTAGCGATTTCGATCGTCTCGAGCACGCTCGCAGAACCGCCGAAGCTACCTACGCAAAATTTCCCCTCGATGCTGATGTGAGGACGCATACAAAACAATCTATGTTCTTCTAAATATGTATTCTAACTTTTTTTTTTTTGCTTGATGGGTTCAGAATTTGACTAGATGGGGCAGGGTGTTACTGGAGTTAGCGCAGTTTCACAGATGCCCGGAGTGCAAGAAGATGGTTCTAGGTTCAAAGTTCTTTTTTTTTTTATGATTTTAAACCTGTGTGTGTTTTTACGTTAGAAACGAACTTATTTATGTAATCAAACTTTATTTATTTAACGGTTTTGCAGATGATGCTATATCCAAGTTAGAGGAGGCACTGGAGGTTGACCGAAGAAAGCATGACGCTCTTTGGGCCCTTGGGAATGGATATACATCTAAGGCAGCTCAATACTATGAGCAAGCAGCGCAACTGGTATATTCTACTGCATTAGAATTTTTTGTTGTGCATTAGTTTCCTGCTTAAGACGGCATTGTGGCTGCAGGAACCATCGAACGAACTTTATAAGAAATCTTCAGAAGTGGCAGCAAAGGTACAATCTTAATTTCAATGCAACTGCCTTCAAGGGTGTGTGCTTTGGGGATTCGATGTTTTATGGATTCTTGAATCTTATGATTGGAATATTTGTTTGTTACTCCTCTCGGGCTGCGTCAATTCATTTTATGAATTGCTCGATTTTGTTATTTATGTAAATCGTATTTTTCTGTTCAATAATATGCCCTTTTAATATGTTAATATCATTTTACAAATATGCAATAATTATGATGTTTTCTTCATCTATGCTGATGTATGCATATGTATCGTGATCTCTGTTCCTAATAAGGTTCCTGAGTTGCATTTGGAGTTCCACAAGCATGGTTTCTCTCAGCAGGCTCTGGGACCAGACCCTTCTGCACCTACAAGTACAAAGGTAAACATCACACTGCATTCCAATGTTTGACGTATCTTCTCCTTTTGTTTTGGAATTTTAGTGAGAAAAACAAATTAATAACCCCATGGCAGAGGCTCATCTGTTCGTTCATCAGAATGAATACTTGTTCCTGTGCTCAAGATTGTTTGTCTATTGTGTTCATTGAAGAGATCCCCCCTATATCTTATAACTCTAGTTATGAAAGATAATCAAGTTGTTTTATTCATCACCAATAAGCCCTCTTTGTACATTTAAAACATAGTAGATGGACTCCATAAAACGAAACTAGATAAGACCAATCCGCAACAATCAAAGATAAACCAAATCCCTAAAATTCAAACATAACAGAAGCAGTACTACTTGACACTGAGACTTCTTGTTGGTCTCCTTAAACTTCCCATGTGTGTGTGCCTTGTAGACTATATCTTTATGGGGTGAACCTCCCAAGAACATCAAATCCCACACAAAACAACATCAGTTTAGCTTTTTGGTTGTGTTGTTGTTGCTTTGACTACTTATTTTGTGCTTCATATTTCATTTCTTTTGTTTTTAAATTAAAACGTGATTTCTTTTCATCAGCAGCAGACAAAAAGGGCTAAAACTAGTGATCTCGTGTACCATATTTTCTAATGGCAATACATATATATGCATTCAGCATTTTCTTGCCGAATTTTAAATCCTTTTCTTCAAATTTTATGTAATATCATCAATTGTTCAGTTATTATTTTGTTGCGTTTTTTGTTTGTTTGTTTGTTTTAAGAGCTTAATTTTGTCAATTTTTTGTTGAATTAGTGGGACAGAGTAGAATTTTTTTGTTGAACTCAGCAACATTCATTTCTTCTGCATAACTACACAGGGGTCCCCCGACCGTTACATTTACCGTTGCTGCAAGAGTTGTGCGAGGAAGAGGCAAACCATATATCTTCCTCAAGAAATGGTTTTCGAATTTCTTTCTCATCTTCCGGCTCAGGTCTTACTTGATGTGATGATGCATGTTTCCAATGATTGGAACCTTGTCGTCCATTCCCGAGCTTTCACCCAGCACCATCTTCGGAATTCAACTAGTGGAATCCTAATCCAGGAATGGATGTCGCCCTACAATGCGATTTATGTGGAAATGCGAAGGGGTTGTCTGGAGATATCTAAGCTTGACTACATGTTTAAAGATGTAGCGCGGACTAGCTGTAACGGTTTAGTATTGCTCCCTGATCCCGTAGAGCATCCTCCTATTCTTCATGTTGTTAATCCCTTAACAAAGCAGCAGACCGTTCTTCCTCGATATTTGCATGATACAAAAGACCATGTAGTTTTTGGTTTAGCATTTGTTGAAGCTTCCATGGAGTATAAAGTGGTATGTGTGTATCCTGAAGAATCCTTTTGTCTGAGGACGCATATTTATGTGCTAACTGTTGGAGTCGATAAAGCTTGGAGAAGCATTGACATAAAACAATTACTTCACAGAAATGAGAGAGATGGTGTCCATTGTGGTCCGTTGGTTACTGGAGGCTATGTAAGCTGGATAGGGGAAAGTTTTGTTTTGACGTTGAATGTTGAGACTGAAGCCGTTTGCCGTTTCCTTGCTCCTCAATTGTCAGGTAAAATCGGAAAATTTTTGGCGATGGGAAGTAAGCTATCCTTTGTTTCTCGGAACCGCAAGTGTATGAGGGATGTTTGGGAAATGAATCCCAAAACTGGGGAAGTAACTATGATTCTTAGATTTGATTTGAAACCAGTGAGACGTAGATTTGCGGACTCGTTCAAGGTCAAGGATATGAGATCAGTAGTTCCCATTTGTTGGTTAGTCGTTAGGGAGGTGTTGCTCTACTCTCATGGGTTCGCCACGAGGCATTACGTAGCTTATAATGTTAAAACAGGAGAGATTCAGTCGATTGAGCTGGGCAGCTGTGCAAAAAAGCACCATTTTGAAGCCCATGTGAACAGCTTGGTCTCGTTGGAAGGATTTTAAGACCCTGACATGGAATTTTAAATGGGTAATTAATTTTAATGTCAGTGTGAATGAATTGTTATTTGATGGACTTGTTATCCTCGATTCATACATAAAACACATTCAAGTGACGTAACATCAAAAGCCATTTTTCTTTTTAAAAATAACAACACACCAAATGTATTACAAAAAAGAAGCCATTTTATTTTATTGCTTATGAAGTACTAAGACAAGAAGCTGGATGGATTCTTCCATCAGTCATTCTCAGCAACACACATAAGGATCAGCAATGGAAACTGATGACACAATTGTGCCTTTAGAACCTGCCCCAGCTTCCCAACTGGAAGTTTTAAATGTAAAATCTTGAGTCATAAAAGCGCTGTCCAGGATCCGAGCAACACGGGCAAAGATTTGGATAACTCGACCTCTCCATGACAAAAAAGTTTTCAAAAAATGTTATCACCTAATAGGACTTCAATAATAACACTAATTACCAATAATTTGTTTAGATATCACTTATCAGCCGTCAACATCAAAGCATCATTGCAACTAAATTTCCAGTGCTTCCTCATTAATATACAGGGACGTGATAAATGTGAACTAAAACAGAACTAAAATTTTCATATGCTGAAGCCACAAAACGCTCTTCGAAAAGACCAAACCTAAGTCACATGTTATTCTAGATAAAGCAAATTTTAAGCAAAGGGACGTAAGACCCTAACACCGATGCTTTCAGGCCAGAAAAACTTATTCCTCAAAATACTCTATAAAGTATTAAAATTATATTTCAATGTTGGACTGACGGGAAAAAAATTTAATCAGCACAAGCTCCCACTAGAGAGTGCATTTACAAGTGTTGGAATATTTACGTTCTATCTCCTCCCGGAGATACTGTATCCAGAACTCATGTACCTTCACCAGCTATTGCTGTTCAACCTCAGCAATCTTCCTCTCTGCTTTTAGCAAAAGACTTGATTTTTTCAACTGTTGATGATGTGGTTGACGCAATAGCTCAAGTAACCATTTCCATCGAAGCTATGACTATTGATCCTTCAATTGTTGAGCAAGTGTCTGCACCTCATCCGCCTCCTTCTCCTTAACCAATTCACGTAGAAGCTTCAGAGACTAGAGTTGTTCCCGTTGTCTCTCATACTCAATTGCAAAAAGAAGTCATTACCACTTATACCATCTCTACTTAAACTTCCGTTCAGTATACTGCACCAAATGATGACATGCCATGGCTGAGGGCACCCCAAACATTGACTATTTTTGCTAGCGTTCCTCAGACAGATCTTGAAATTTATGTGCCAAATGAAGAGTTCATTGCTGAATCAGATATTTTCGTTCATCCAGATGACAAAGCAGAAGCCAGAGCAGCTAGATTTCAGGAAACCGTGGACCTCTTTGCCAAAATCAAAGGAATAAAACTCTTACACCAGAATCTGATGATGTTACTCGTGTGGAATCCAAACCGGAAGATCTTACTGCCATGAGCAGATCTCTTGAATCCTTGATTAAAGATACTCAGTACAGTGTTACTGATTCAAAGAGCAACTTGGAGCTTTTCAATACGAGAATCATGGGACATGTGGAGCTTATTCAGACCGATCTACTTTCTCTCCGCAGTTCTTTTGTTCAATTTTGTGGGAAATCAGATAATAGTGAAATTTTTTTTTTTTGTATTTCATTTTTTTTGAATTGATATAATACACGGTATTATATAGGAGATTACAAGGAGAAAAATAAGGAAACTAACTCAATCCTAAATCTGGAAACTACCTAACTAATTCCCTCAATCTCAGGGTCTCAGGGATTACAAATTAATTCTCCCAACCTATTTACAGAGCTATTTATAGCTCAACGACACCTCGACACTCCCCCTCAAGCTGAGGAATAGATGTCTTCCATTCCCAGCTTGGATACAAGATCATGGAAACTCGAACTGTTCAGCCCCTTTGTTAGAACATCGGCTAATTGTCTCTCTGATGGAACATAGGACATACACACTAACCCTTCCTCCAGTTTTTCTTTGATGAAATGTCTATCAATTTCAATATGCTTTGTCCTATCATGTTGTATGGGATTATGAGCCATATTAATAGCGGACTTGTTGTCACAGTAGAGCTTCATAGGACCCTCCCATTGGACTCTCAAATCATCCAAAATGATTCTCAGCCAAAGTAATTCGCATAATCTTTGAGCAATAGCCCTGAATTCTGATTCCGCAGATGACCTTGCCACTACATTCTGCTTCTTGCTCCTCCATGTCACTAGGTTACCTCCAAGAAAAGTACAATATCCTGTAGTTGATCTTCTATCCACTAGGGAGCCAGCATAGTCAGCGTCAGTGTAGGCTTCCAGAGTAAGAGTGCCATTCCTTTTGAACAAGATTCCTTTCCCCGGATTGCCTTTCAAGTAATGCAGTACCCTGTAAGCAGCCTGAAGATGAGGTTCTCTTGGATCATGCATGAATTGACTGATCATACTTACAGAATATGTTATGTCTGGTCGAGTGTGAGTAAGGTATATGAGTCTGCCAACCAACCTTTGGTACATTCTTTTATCCACAGCTGGTTCTTCTTTAGCTTCTCCCAACTTATAGTTTGGATCTATTGGAGTAGAGATCGGTTTACACCCAGTCTTCCCTGTTTCTGCCAATAAATCAATTACGTACTTTTTCAGCTTGCACACATTGTTACCTGTGTCCCCTTCAAATCCCGGTGGGATGTTCATGTAGATTTCCTCATTTAGGTCACCATGGAAGAATGCATTCTTAACATCATATTGTAGCAGTTGCCAATTGAAGTGAGCAGCCAATGCTAACAGGATTCTCACAGTGTTCATTTTTGCAACTGGAGCAAAGGTTTCCTGATAATCCACCCCATAAGTCTGAGTGTACCATTTGGCTACTAACCTTGCTTTATATCTTTCAAGGGATCCATCAGCCTTGTACTTCAATGTAAAAATCCACTTGCAATCAACAATGTTTTTTCCCTTCGGTTTATCAACGATCTCCCATGTTTTATTCTTTTCTAATGCACTCATTTCCTCTCTCATAGCATCCCTCCATTCCCTTTTTGACAATGCCTCAGCCATATTGTTAGGGATGGCAATGGTGTTCAAACTCACAATGAATCTTTTATGGGTTGGTGATAGGCGCTTGAGAGAGACATAGTGAGATAGTGGATAGAGTGGATGTTTAGTACATTCTCTGGTTCCTTTTCTAACAGCAATGGGAAGATCTAGAACGGTTGTTGAATTAGTGGTTTGTTCAACAGGTTGTGTGTGTAAAGGTGGATCTGATCTTACCGTAATTTCATTTCCAGAATTTGGATTGGATTCTTGGACTTGTGTCAGTTCAGGAACGGTCTTTCTCCTTGAATACACCTGAGGAAATCTTGGGAAATTGTGAGTAGGAGATGATACGGGTTCAGTGACAGGATCGGGTGACTCAGATGTGACTGGTTCAGAGGACTCGGGTTCAACAACACGGGTTGGCACATACGGAAGGTCAAGGGTTTTAAGTGGTTCAAAGGACTCACAAGTACTATCTTCCATCATTGAAATCTCCCCCTGAAGAGAGGACTTGAAAAAAAAAGGTTTATTTTCTGTGAAAGTGACATCTGCAGAGATGTAAAATTTTCTGTTAGAGGGGTCGTAACACTTGTATCCCTTTTGAGTGGATGAGTAACCGAGGAAAACACATTTGATGGCTCTGGGGTCTAGTTTCCCTCTATGTTGTTTGTGGACATGAACAAATGCAGTACACCCAAATACCCTAGGTGTGATGCCATTTGAGCAAGACTTCTACTGGATAACTTGATATGTACTTTTTGTGATAGCATTTGATGCTACTGTCTAGATAAAGTTATTCTCTCTGGACAACTCATCAACATGCCTTGCCAAGTTGCAGAGTGCAGGCCACATATTTTTCCTGAAACAAATTCTCCCTTCCATTTATTCTTCTGTTATTCAAATTGTTTGAATTACACTTCAAAGAAATTTTTATTTATTAGAGCTGATATATTTTATAAATATTCAATTAAACTTCTTAGATTGCAGCTGAGTTGAATTTTCTTTCTAAATTTGCTAATTGGAATGAATATATTATCAATTGCATTTTCATGATGCTGTGATCTATGCATGAATCAAAGCATTGTTTGATATTAGGTGGATTATTGAGTGTAACAAAATGCATAGTATTCAATAGTTTTATAACTGTTATATATAGTGAAAGTATACACAGATAGAATGTCATACACAAAATTATGTTTAGATTGAGTCTTACGGAAGAGTGACCAAAAGAAGATTTCTTTGACAAAACGCGGTCTGTGACTACGAATCAGTACATTGACTAAAATGTTTTGGCTTGCATGAAAAATTTGTTCTTGAATGTAAATAATGAGACTTTGTTTTGGGAGCTCAAAATATGTGTTGTTATTGAGACTGTTATAACCTTTTTTCCAAAATGATATATCACTTGATCTTGCATCATATTCCTTACTTTTTATTTAACACAGCTTGACCGGTATGGAACTACCATATGTCGAAACCAAGGTCACAAAAATGTCAAGTCTTGTGGCCCTTTCACTTGCAAGACATCTACGTTCAATTGGAGCGAAATTATATGGAGCTTTCTGGTGTTCACATTGTCAGGATCAGAAAGAAGTAATCTATTTTGCTAGAACTTCCAGGAAAACTATTTTTGTTAGTCTGCTGCAGAGTTAAATGAAGCAAAGGATCAGAGTTGTGGTAAATTGATCAGGAAAACTATTTTTGTTATTTACAAGAAAAATCAAACTCTAATTAGATTGTTTGGTGTATTAAATGTAATATAAATGTTCCAGTCAACCTTCGTTATAAAAATATCACGGGTCTACCCTGCCTATGCTGAACATTTTTTTAAATATTTATACTTCCATGCCTACGTTGAACTAGTTTTCTATGATAAATAGTTTTAGGGGGATGATCGTTGAATTCTGGCAGAAATTACTATATTTTTCATTTTTCACTCATCACACTAGATATGCTTAGAGGCAGTGAATAAGAGGTTTTTGAGGTTAGGGATATCAACTTTTGGAGTTAATGTTGCAGAATGCTGGTGAACTATCATCATCTTCCAAATTGGACTAACTATTTTTTCTTTGTGCTTGTATTTGATTTATGCGTGGACAGATGTTTGGGCGTGAAGCGGCCAAATTGTTGAACTATGTGGAGTGCTTTCCTGATGGTATAAAGAAAGGAAATAAAGTGGACGAGGCTTGTTTATGTTGGGAATAGTGCCCTAAAAGCATTGTAATTAGACTATGTTTTAATATTATTAATAAAAGTGACATTTATTATTGAACATATTTACATGAAATTTATTGTCTTAAATATCATAGAAAAATCCCTACTTTATTGGATGTAACCATGATTTTAGTATATATAAAAGTTATATATACAAGAGGATTAAAATTATGGATAATAAACTTAAATTAAGTCTGTGATGAAATTAATTAAATTATGGGAAAGCATCACTAATGCGGCCCATGAGCATTAAGAATGTGACCGTCTTATCCGGACTGTCGATGTAGAGACATCTAGATGGGGGCATTTATATATAATGAGATTATGTAGGTCTTAGACTGATTTAATTAGACATTTCATAATAAATTCCGTTGTTAATATGAAATTTAAATTAAATCATAAAGATGATCAAATATGAATAAATCTGAATCCTTATGTGATTATAGACTCATGTTCATTTCAATGTGATTCTTGATTTGCTTGTTTAAAGTTTGCAATTATGCATTCTTAATACTTGTATTTTAGATTTACATTTGAAATTAATGGCTAGGAATATGAATTCAGACATGGAATCGATTCCTTCTTGCGAGAAGCAGAAATATAATTCTCTCATTTGTTAATTTTAGAACTGAGTGTGGGCCCAATTAATTTACAATTAAATTATAAATTGAACCACTCACTAGTGAATTAATGGTAAATGAGGATAATAAGTAATTGAAGAGGTAAACGAAAAATTCCTAGCTTCAATTATGAATTGTCTATATATGGAGGATTAATTCATATGTAATGATTATATCAATGGACTACTCGTTTTGTAGAGTAAATATTTCATAATGAAGAAGAGTGCAATTTCATATTTTTAGTGGAGCAATTATGGAATTAATAAGTTGGGTAAATAATTTAAAGAGTTTAATTATTTATCTAACTTATTGAAGCTTCTAATTATGAGTCCATGGTCCCCAGTACGTTTTTCAAATTAATGACGGATAAAAATGCAATTTAGAAATCACTCGAGATAATGGAAATTTGTTTTCATATCATCAAAGGCTTAGATATAAATATAATTAAATATGAGTTATTAATTATATTTAAATTATAATTATGAATAATTATAAATTTAGTTATCGTGATAGTATCATAAAAGGACATACAGATTTTTTCAAATACGATAGGCTATTGATTTTTAAAAAGTAGTCAACATTGATCAACTTGTATATTATTATTATTTTATAAAATAAAAAATTGAATTAAACATGTGAAAATTGTTTTCATTGTTTTAAAAATCAAGGCAATTAATTGGCATTGAAACTTAAGAAGAAAATTTTTTTTCTATAACGATCAATTTGCAACTGTTGAATGTCAATTATTTATATAGAACATTACAGGCAATTCAAGATATAAGAAAATTGAAGAAAGGACATCTTGAAAAAATATTTTCATTTGATGAAAATATATTCGAGCATAATATATTCTCTAAGAGATTAAAAAAAAAATTGATTTCTAAGGTTGTATATTTCTGAGTACCCACACACTACCGTATCGATAGAAAGGATTGTACTGGAAGGCTTTGGTTTCTACAGATCTCGGATTCACAAAAAGAAAGAAAACTACAAGAGATTAGTTTTTCTAGAAAATAATTTTATTTAAATTCATCATTAATTTATATTCATATGTTCGATTATAATTTATGAAATTATGTAATCGCTTCTGCTGTGTTTCTCTGATTTGATCAAAATAATTTTTATAGCTGGAATCGTTCCGAAGACTCTATAAATTTCCAACAGTTTGTATGTTAAAATTGAAGGATTCCCAACCTGGGTAATCAGTGGTCAGGTATGATACCTCTTCAATTGAATATGAAACCATGGTTCCCGCATATTTTTTTCACTCTATTTCACATTCACAAAAACTTTCCTAAAACTGATGATGATTGATTGCCCTACCACCCACTTCATTTGATACGTTTTGACTGCTTATTTCTGTAATTCTGTTAGATATTAGCATATAGAACTACTATTTCTTTCACTTCATCGTCTTGGGGTTGCCGTAAGACTCGTGCCTTTTTATACACCTTTTGTGATGCTTCATTATCTAAAAGATACTTGTTCCAGGTCTTAGTGGGGAGGAGGAGTTCGCTGAGCTTGCTGAATTAACTGGTATCAAACTTGAAGATTTAAACCAACCAAAGTAGGTGGTCACCCAGCCCCTGAGAAACTAGGCTGCACCATGTTGTTTAGTAGCCTAAAGCAACATGATTGCACCTTTCTCTATATTTCTACAGTTACCATAGATCAACTAGCCTTAAACAATGTTCATGCAGGTGTTCTTTCGATTGAGCACAAGGAACAGAGAGAACGAAAAAGGGGAGAAAGGTGCGCCAATTCCTGAATTTTCCTGTGAAACATATGTTCCGAAGACATTTCTTGTTGCCCAATGAATTTGCTTTGCATGATGGTGCATCGTCAAAAAATTGTAAATGGTAGCAGTGACTGATCTTGTATAAGTTCATAAGTAAGATTATCATGAATCTTGGACATCATGATGGGTAGAGTGCTGTTCCTTGAGATAATTGGATATTGAGCACGTAATTAATAGAATTACGGATTGTGGAAATATTTTGCTGCGAAGCAAATAAATCTCTCTTGTAAATTGTCCTAAGCTCAAGCTTTGTGTATATTGGTTTCTTTTCAATAGGTCTATATATGCTGGTTAGAACCAAATTGTCTCTTGAATTCCCATCTCCCTTCATTTTCTTTTTATTATTACAGTTGTTTGGCTAGTCAATTCTAGAAAATCTTTGTCATCCAACTAATTTGTGTTCTTTGTGTTAGTGGAAATGTGTTTCTTCTGGTCACGAGTCTCATAGGTTGTTCGGAAACATGTGGAAATAAGTTGTTTGTTTAGTTATTTTACATTTGTTGGTCTTAGTTCACCGAATTGTGATGTTTTAAGAATCAATGATGTTAGATGTGCTTAATCTAGGAGGAGTTAAACAACCATTAGGCGGTCTTTATTTACCAAAATAGCGAAAACATCCAGGTTTGTGTACCTGTTATTTTCAACCAATTAATGATAAGATTAAGACAATTAACGAATTTAAACTTGATGATACAATTTGAATAGTTATCGTGCATTTTAAAGATTAAAGTTAAAAGTATATGTTCGTGTACATTTTAGTATTCTCGTTAATATTATTGTATCTAGGGATTAGGGATGGTATATTATTGTCAAAAACCGTCGCTATATTAATCGACGGTTTTTTTAAAAAACCGTCGTTTAATGAAGCGACGGTTTGTATATAAACACTGCCATAAAATTCACAAATAAACTATTACGCAAAAATTAAAATCATGTATTAAATTTTCTGTAAAAAAAAAAACTTTAAAACCTGATATGCGCGAGATATGCAGTTCCACGTAACGCTGGAAGATCGTACCGACTAGCAAATCTATGAAATAAATACGAAAAAATGTCAGTACAAAATATAAAACCGAAACTTCGAAAAATTTATAGAGTTTCGCTACTACCAGAGGTGGGCGAAACTTCAAAAACCGTCGAAAGATATTTAACCGTCGCCAATAGCGACAGCTTTTCCAAAAACCGTCGCCGATATGCATAACCGTCGCTTTTCGCGACGGTTCAGAAAAAACCGTCGTTAATAGCGACGGTTGTGGACAACTGTCGATATTGGCGACGGGCATCAAAAACTGTCGCTATGAGCGACGGCTCCAAAAACCGTCGTCGTTTATTGCGACGAGCTTGTATTATACCGTCTCACATGGCGACAGGTACAAACCCGTCGCCTAATATGGCAGCGACGGGCTTCAATGGGTAAAAAACCCGTCGCACAACTTTGCGACGGTTTAGTCAAACCGTCGCAATATTAGCGACGGTTTAGTCAAACCGTCGCAATATTAGCGACAGTTTATTAAAAACTGTCACTGCACCGTCGCAATTTTAACGACAGTTTATCAAAAACTGTCGCTACAATAGCGACGGTTGACGATAAACCGTTGCTAAAAAAGCGACGGTTGAAGGAAAACCGTCGCTATAATAGCGACGGATTGAGTAAAACCTTCGCTAATTCATCCGTTTTTTTGTAGTTATCGTACCGAAAATTACGGTATAAACAAATTCATACCGATATTGTACCGAAATTTCGGTACATACAACTAACATATCGATTATACCGAAATTGTACGTATGTAAATCCGGATTCAATCACAATCTATACGCATTCGAAGCCAAATCAACAACTTCGTACCTTCCAGAAGAAATTCTATCTTTCAAGATGTTGAATGCGTGTTATCCTCGTACTACTTTTACCACTGCTTCATGTCCGTGAGGCAAGAGAAATCTTATTTTGGGTTATCATGATAATCACTTGAAGGACAGAAAGTGATTAGGTTATGTAATTGTGTTGAGGTTTAAACCACATTGAAATTCCATTTAATTTACACAAGACAACATGGCAAATTAATCTCTTAAGAGGAGGAGCATCTGTACGCAAAATTTCTTAACATCTTCGTACCTTCTAAGATGCAAAGCATCTTTGCATGAAATATTGCATTTGCTGCATGAAAATTAAGGATCAAATCCTAAAGAAAATGGCCGGACACAGAGTGTCGCACAATTTTGCTTTACCAAAATAACATTGGAATGAAAAAGTCGCTCACTGAAAAAATGTTTTCATCCATGGCTAGTACTATTGGTTAATCATCGACGAATCAACCGAACTTTTTGACATAAATGAATTTTATCAAACTAGTTCTGTCTACCTTATCAGTGTGCACACTTCTTCACTAGCCTTATCTTCTCTTTAATTTAATTATTTGTTTGTGCTTGAGCATTCCAGTGCATCTAGTTTAGCATGAATGAAATCCCGAAGGTGCCATCTCCCCTTAATTTTTTCTTATATATGTTTGTTTACTTAATTCTGGCGAATCTTAGTCGTGCAACATGCATGGTTCGTCGTCGTGTCTGCGAAATGGCATGATAGAGGTGATCTGGAGGAGTGCATCACATTGTGTTGTAACGAAACAGATATAAACTATTACTGCAAACCGTGAAACAACGCAATACATAACATATATAAATAAATGAACAAAATCCCCAACCACTGTGGTATGATTTGGGACAACGATTGATAACTGGAATGGAGTTGAAACCTAAACATGAAGAGGAAATGTATGCTCCAGATCACAAACGAAATCTAAAAAGTCGACATACTAGACATAATAAATTCATCAGGGATCCCTTCCGTGCATGGCACACTTCTTGGCCTATTGTATATTAATGAAATTCCAGCAATGAAATCCAATCATGTGATGAAAATTCTAGTTGGATGGTGGCGGAGTCGATATGAATGGGATGTAAGGGATAAAGCTAGTGGGAATGGAATACAATGGAGGCAAAGTGTGTTGGTCCCACATGCGGAATTTGAGATAATAAATCCCGAAAATAAAGAATAAACTGGACACCGAGATTTACGTGAAAAACCCCTAAAAATTATTAGGGTAAAAACCATGGGCAAGATGAAAAGAATTCCACTATAATATTTTGTGGTGTACAACTCACTCACTGTGTTTCCAAAGAGAACACACACTCTCTTAATACAGGAGAACAAAACACCTCACAAATATTATAGAACTAAGCACTCAAATGCTTATAAGATGAGAGAAAACTCGAAGAAGGGATGATTTCAGAATGAAGGGGAGATCTCTATTTATAGAGCCTCCTGTCAGTGTGAAGACGCGTATAAAACGCGTCTTCTGAAATTTCCACAAAATTCTGGAATTTTGTGCGGCCCACGTTTTTCTTTCACAATTCATTGAATGCAATGTTGGACAAATCTCCCGACATGCATTAATGCTCCTGCCTACATTTCTCCCACTTGGAGATTTGAATGAGAATCAAACACATCTCCACACATCTTTTCAATCTTGCCATTCCCTGCTGCTTACGTTTCTGCTAGGCCACTTGAAAATCTACATCACTCAAACTTATCAGTGTTCACTGGTTTGGTCAGAAAATCAGCTATGTTTTCTTTTGTATGGATTTTCTGCATATCCACGCTTCCTTCTTCTACTACTTCCCGTACAAAGTGAAATAGCACTCCAATGTGTTTAGTCCTGGAATGAAAGGCTGGATTCCTTGCGATGTGCAAGGCACTCTGACTATCACAAAACAAAGGAACATTATCTTGTTTGTGCCCGATCTCCTCCAATAACCTTTTAATCCATATTGCCTTCTTGCAAGCTTGAGTAGCTGCCATATATTCTGCTTCTGTTGTAGATAACGCCACAACTGTCTGCTGTTTTGAAACCCAGCTTACTGCTCCCCCTGCAAGTGTAAACACATAACAGTAGTAGATTTTCTCTTATCAGAATCACCTACATAATCTGAATCGACATAGCCCCTGAGTGTAAAATCCGATCCTCTGTAACATAATGCAGCATTCGAGATACCCTTAATGTATCTAAGGATCCTCTTAACAGTGCTCCAATGCTCTCTTTCAGGATTCGCCATATACCGACTAACTGCTCCCACTGCTTGAGCAACGTCCGGTCTTGTACAGATTATAGCGAACATCAAACTTCCCACTGCTGATGCATATGGTACTCGAGACATCTCCATCCTCTCTGCTTCACTGCTAGGACACATCTCGGAGGATAACTTGAAGTTAACAAGAAAAGGGGTCGAAATTGGCTTACTATCTTGCATGTTGAAGCGTTGCAAGACTTTCTTCAAATAATTTCTCTGTGAAAGCCAAATCTTTCTGTTACTTCTATCTCGGTGAACTTGCATCCCTAGAATCTTGTGTGCTGGTCCCAAGTCCTTCATATCAAATTTCCTAGCCAACTGTGCCTTCAATCCTTGGACCTGATCTTTGTTGGGGCCTGCTACCAACATGTCGTCCACATACAACACAGCAAAATGATATAATCATCACTAGACCTCTTGAAATACGTACAAGGGTCCGCACTTAATCTATTGTATCCAAGGCTCATGATATAGGAATCAAATCTCTTGTACCAATACCTCGGCGCCTGTTTGAGACCGTACAGAGATTTGTTCAACCTGCAAACCAAGTTCTCTTTGCCTTTTTCCGCAAAACCTTCTGGCTGGAGCATATAGATTTCTTCTTCAAGATCTCCATGAAGAAATGCTGTTTTCACATCTAGCTGTTCTAAATGTAGGTCAAACACTGCACACAATGCCAACACTACTCTGACTGTTGTGAGTCGAACCACATGAGAAAATATCTCATTGAATTCAATGCCTTCTTTCTGAGCATATCCTTTTACCACAAATCTAGCACGATACCGCTCCACTTGGTTATTGCCATCACGCTTGATCTTATAGACCCATCTGTTTCCAATGGCTTTCCTCCCTCGTGGTAGTGTAACAAGATCCCAAGTTTTATTTCTGTCTAATGCCTCCAACTATTCTTGCATTGCTATCATCCACAAGGATACATCCGAGCTTTGAGGAGCCTCGTGGAAACTCGATGGCTCACCATCCTCTGATAATAGACAATATGCAATATTGCTTTCAGTGACATAATCTGAAAGCCAACCTGGTGGGTCTTCTGTCTCGAGTTGACTGCCTCACATTGGAAACCTCAGACTCAACATGTTCTGTTCTTCGTGCTCTGGTACTGCTTCACAAGAAACTTGACCTTCGTCCGTCTTATTTTCCACCTGAAAATAGTAGTTTCTGAATCGGTGTGCCTTTGTCTCCCTTTACTTTATCTTCCTCGAAGATAACATCCCTGCTGATGACAAGCTTGTGAACAGTTGGATCCCACAAGCGAAACCCCTTTACTCCATCAGCATAACCCAAGAAGATACATTTTCTGGATTTCGAATCCAACTTTGATCTTTCTTGCTCATTGTACAGGACGTACACAGGACTTTCAATGTATGCAAATGAGAATAATCTGTCGGCTTCCCAGTCCACATCTCCATCGGAGTCTTCAGATCAATCGTCACTGAAGGAGAACGATTGATAATATAACAAGCGGTTTTGACTGCTTCTGCCCAAAATGACTTTTCTAGACCTGCAGTCCTCAACATAGCTCTTGTTCTTTCCAACAAGGTCCTGTTCATCCGCTCCGCCACTCCATTCTGTTGAGGTGTGTAAGCCGTCGTGAATTGCCTTTTGATGCCCTCATGTTGACAATATGCATCAAATTCGTCACTGGTATATTCTCCTCCATTGTCAGTCCTTAGACACTTGATTTTCTTTTCAGAATCAAGTTCAACCCGCGCTTTGAAATCTTTGAAGATCTGGAAAACATCTGATTTCTTCTTGATTGGATACACCCAACATCTTCTAGAGAAATCATCAATGAACGAGACAAAGTATCTCGCTCCTCCTAGGGATACAACTGGTGCTTGCCAAACATCTGAATGAATCAGCTTCAATATGATTTTGCTCCTGACAGTAGAAGTGCCAAACTTTAATCTGTGTTGTTTACTGGTAACACAGTGCTCACAAAAGGGTAATGACACTTTTGTAAGTTCCCGGCAGCAGCTTCGTTCTGAGAGAATTTTCAACTCTCGTTCTGACATATGCCCGAGCTTTCTATGCCATAACACTGTTAATTCTTCTCCTGAACCAATTAATGCAACAGCTAGTTCTGCCTCTTTGTGTGTTTTCTCCCAAAAGTACATACAGATTTGCAGCAACTTTTTCCGCCTTCATAACCACAAGCGAGCCCTTCACAATTTTCATGATCCCGTTCTCGATACGAGTTTTGCACCCGATGTCATCCAATTGCCCCAAGGACAAAAGATTTTTTCGTCAGTCCTCTTCACATGGCGTACCTCCTGTATGGTGCGAATGGTGCCGTCAAACATTTAATTTTGATAGTACCGACCCCAACGATTTCCAAGGCATGATCATTTCTCATGAATACAGATCCTCCTGAGACTGGTTCATAATGATCAAACCATTCTCTCCGAGACGTTCATGTACCACGTCGCACCTGAATCCATAATCCACTGTCACAAAATTTCCTTGAGAGCTTTTATTCGATACTCGTACACTCTTTCTAGAAGTGCCCTTTACCGCCACATTTAAAACAGTAAATATTTGTTCTTCTTACTTCTGACTTTGATCTACCTCGTCTTTGGCTCCCACTGGAGTCACGGTCCATAAATCTTCCTCTTATCATCGGTAAAGCCCTCTGCCTGCTTCGAAGTTACCAACCTATCTTCCTTATTCTTGCGCTGACTTTCTTCTCACGAGAACCACAGTTAAGACATCGTCGAATCTTAGAAAGCCCATAAGAATATTGTTGGTAATGTTGATGATAAGTTGATCGTATGAATCTGGTAAACTTTGAAGTAGAAGCTCCGCACGTTCATTTTTCCCTATTTTATGCCCATGGAAGTAAGTTGGGCAAATAAGAGTATTTAGTGTATTGATATGGTCGGTCATTGATGAGGATTCCGCCATCCGAAGAGTATAAAGCCTTTCTCTTTAGGAAAATCATGTTGTGTAGCGACTTGATCTCGTACATATTTGTCAGAGTATCCCAGATAACTTTGGCTGTTTTTATCTCAGAGATACTTGACAAAACTTCGTCAGCTATAACAAGTGGTAAATTGGCAACAGCATATCGTTCATCTCGTTCCAGTTTCCATCATCTGTAATATCCACCGTCTATCTCCAATAGCCGCCAAGCAATTTTCATTTCTTAAAACTGCTTGTATCTTATTTTCCATAGCATAAAATTGCTCCATTGAACTTTGCTATCTCGTACCTTCCTGCCATTATGTCTACAGCAAATTTTAGTAGACTAAACAAAATAATCCCGCCTTAAATAAAAATCTCAAAAAATCTTTCTGATGTGAAAGATCAGTCTAGGCTGCAACCACAGAGCATACTCAGAATTTTAAGAAATTTTAAACCAAGGCTCTGATACCACTTGTTGGTCCCACATGCGGAATTTGAGATAATAAATCCCGAAATAAAGAAATAAACTGGACACCGAGATTTACGTGGAAAACCCCTAAAAATTATTAGGGTAAAAACCACGGGCAAGATGAAAAGAATTCCACTATAATATTTGTGGTGTACAACCTCATTCACTGTGTTTCCAAAGAGAACACACACTCTCTTAATACAGGAGAACAAAACACCTCACAAATATTATAGAACTAAGCACTTAATGCTTATAAGATGAGAGAAAACTGAAGAAGGGATGATTTCAGAATGAATGGGGGGAGCTCTATTTTATAGAGCCTCCTGTCAGTGTGAAGACGCGTAAAAACGCGTCTTCTGAAATTTCCACGAAATTTCATTTGTGCAGCCCCACGTTTTTCTTTCAATGAATGCAATGTTGGACAAATCTCCCGACATGCATTAATGCTCTGCCTACAAAGTGGATTTAGGTACACCGGGGATAGATGGAATAGCTGGAATGGTGGGGATTGATGCCGGTAGGTGGCCACCTTGGTTTCGACAGTGCGGATGGAATAGTTGGGTTCGTAGAACTGATGGCATTGGTGGCAAGCTTGGTTTTTGCAATGCCGCGAGGATAGTTGGGTTGGTAGGCATAGATGGTAATGGTGGCAACTGGCAATGTTGACGGGAATTCTGGGCAACCCCGGTCCAGATTGCAACAGATGACGTGAAGCGTCACATTTTTCGCTGTTGTGTGTGATGAATGTCATCCACGGAAAGAACCATGAGACAGGTGTAAATGGTTCTGGCCATGATATATTTCGCTTCGAATTTGAAATAGGTTATGGAAAATTATCGAAACTTGGGATTTGGATTTGATGAGTGGATAACAAGTGGGATTTTGGCTGTCTACATCTGATCTTGTCCGGAAAAATCAACTTCATGTGTAAAAGTCGTACGCATTCTCACATGATCAAAATCGCTTTCATACAAAATAAGTTGGTTGTATGCATTATTCGAAAAATCACTCGATCCCAACAGCACGTAGATGCCCAGCTCAATCAAATTCAGACCACCTTGATAGCTGTTGCAGAAATTCTTTATCAATTACGTTATCAAAAAAGAGGAAGTATAAAAGGTAGAAGAAGAAGGTGCAGCGATTAGAGTATGTTTTATTTTTTGCTTTTAGGTGTATTAGGATGTAAGGCACTCTGCTATTATATGGAAAGCACAAATTCTTTTAGGTGTATTAGGATGTAAGAGACCCGTGGCTTTTAGGTAATATACGATTAAAGTGGAAGGACTATAGCAATTAAGTTTGGTGTCTTGATGGGTTTTTTGACTAACTAAAAAATACTCTATTTCAATTTCACAAAAACATTCTAGATTTATATAACAAAATCATAAAAACCTATTTAAATATATGGTATCTATAGTCTTATCGTATCTATAATTGTTAATTTAAAAAATAATAATATCAGCACCAAAATAAAGATGTATGCATCAATACATTTTTAAAAGTTTTTATTATTTTAGACAAAAGTATTTGTTTAAAAAAAATACGTACGTATGCATCACATGCATAGAACTCTTAAGTATATTAATAAGATTAAGAAGTATAGAGTAATTAACTTATTTATAATTTATCTATAATTACATATTTTATCTACTTTTAAAAATTTTGAAATTACTAAATATTCTTTTACGTGTATCTAAAGTGTTGAATAATTAATTCATAGTATTTGTAATTTATCAAAAGTTACCATATCTGATCTATTTTTTAATAAATCATATAATTTAATCATTATTTAAACTTTTGAATATTTATTTCATTATTTAATGTCATATACTTTTTTTTTAAATAATAATCGCAAAAAATATGCATTAGAAATCATTAGTAAGATCAAAATAATGATATCGATGTTAGCGCAAGAATTTAGCTTTATCGAGAAAATAATTGTTAAAGAAAATTCAGTTTAATTTTGACTTTTATCATTAACACTCGTTAGGGCTTAAATTTTGGCAAATAAGATGTTTCCTTATTATGTTTACAATAATAAAAGGAAATATTTTTAATTTAAAATAATAGAAGGAAAACCGATATTTAGTTTTTTCAACGAATTTGGTGAGTATCTATGTGTGTGTGTGTATATATATATGAATTTTGAAATATAATAAATACACAAAAAGATGTTTAAATTTGGAATTTAAAGATTCGCCCGAAGAACGAGCTTTGATGGAACTCGAAGCTTATCATAGAATTTGCATCATGGATGATATGTCTAGCGATTTCGATCGTCTCGAGCACGCTCGCAGAACCGCCGAAGCTACCTACGCAAAATTTCCCCTCGATGCTGATGTGAGGACGCATACAAAACAATCTATGTTCTTCTAAATATGTATTCTAACTTTTTTTTTTTGCTTGATGGGTTCAGAATTTGACTAGATGGGGCAGGGTGTTACTGGAGTTAGCGCAGTTTCACAGATGCCCGGAGTGCAAGAAGATGGTTCTAGGTTCAAAGTTCTTTTTTTTTTATGATTTTAAACCTGTGTGTGTTTTTACGTTAGAAACGAATATTTATGTAATCAAACTTTATTTATTTAACGGTTTTGCAGATGATGCTATATCCAAGTTAGAGGAGGCACTGGAGGTTGACCGAAGAAAGCATGACGCTCTTTGGGCCCTTGGGAATGGATATACATCTAAGGCAGCTCAATACTATGAGCAAGCAGCGCAACTGGTATATTCTACTGCATTAGAATTTTTTGTTGTGCATTAGTTTCCTGCTTAAGACGGCATTGTGGCTGCAGGAACCATCGAACGAACTTTATAAGAAATCTTCAGAAGTGGCAGCAAAGGTACAATCTTAATTTCAATGCAACTGCCTTCAAGGGTGTGTGCTTTGGGGATTCGATGTTTTATGGATTCTTGAATCTTATGATTGGAATATTTGTTTGTTACTCCTCTCGGGCTGCGTCAATTCATTTTATGAATTGCTCGATTTTGTTATTTATGTAAATCGTATTTTTCTGTTCAATAATATGCCCTTTTAATATGTTAATATCATTTTACAAATATGCAATAATTATGATGTTTTCTTCATCTATGCTGATGTATGCATATGTATCGTGATCTCTGTTCCTAATAAGGTTCCTGAGTTGCATTTGGAGTTCCACAAGCATGGTTTCTCTCAGCAGGCTCTGGGACCAGACCCTTCTGCACCTACAAGTACAAAGGTAAACATCACACTGCATTCCAATGTTTGACGTATCTTCTCCTTTTGTTTTGGAATTTTAGTGTGAAAAACAAATTAATAACCCCATGGCAGAGGCTCATCTGTTCGTTCATCAGAATGAATACTTGTTCCTGTGCTCAAGATTGTTTGTCTATTGTGTTCATTGAAGAGATCCCCCCTATATCTTATAACTCTAGTTATGAAGATAATCAAGTTGTTTTATTCATCACCAATAAGCCCTCTTTGTACATTTAAAACATAGTAGATGGACTCCATAAAACGAAACTAGATAAGACCAATCCGCAACAATCAAAGATAAACCAAATCCCTAAAATTCAAACATAACAGAAGCAGTACTACTTGACACTGAGACTTCTTGTTGGTCTCCTTAAACTTCCCATGTGTGTGTGCCTTGTAGACTATATCTTTATGGGGTGAACCTCCCAAGAACATCAAATCCCACACAAAACAACATCAGTTTAGCTTTTTGGTTGTGTTGTTGTTGCTTTGACTACTTATTTTGTGCTTCATATTTCATTTCTTTTGTTTTTAAATTAAAACGTGATTTCTTTTCATCAGCAGCAGACAAAAAGGGCTAAAACTAGTGATCTCGTGTACCATATTTTCTAATGGCAATACATATATGCATTCAGCATTTTCTTGCCGAATTTTAAATCCTTTTCTTCAAATTTTATGTAATATCATCAATTGTTCAGTTATTATTTTGTTGCGTTTTTTGTTTGTTTGTTTGTTTTAAGAGCTTAATTTTGTCAATTTTTTGTTGAATTAGTGGGACAGAGTAGAATTTTTTTGTTGAACTCAGCAACATTCATTTCTTCTGCATAACTACACAGGGGTCCCCCGACCGTTACATTTACCGTTGCTGCAAGAGTTGTGCGAGGAAGAGGCAAACCATATATCTTCCTCAAGAAATGGTTTTCGAATTTCTTTCTCATCTTCCGGCTCAGGTCTTACTTGATGTGATGATGCATGTTTCCAATGATTGGAACCTTGTCGTCCATTCCCGAGCTTTCACCCAGCACCATCTTCGGAATTCAACTAGTGGAATCCTAATCCAGGAATGGATGTCGCCCTACAATGCGATTTATGTGGAAATGCGAAGGGGTTGTCTGGAGATATCTAAGCTTGACTACATGTTTAAAGATGTAGCGCGGACTAGCTGTAACGGTTTAGTATTGCTCCCTGATCCCGTAGAGCATCCTCCTATTCTTCATGTTGTTAATCCCTTAACAAAGCAGCAGACCGTTCTTCCTCGATATTTGCATGATACAAAAGACCATGTAGTTTTTGGTTTAGCATTTGTTGAAGCTTCCATGGAGTAAAGTGGTATGTGTGTATCCTGAAGAATCCTTTTGTCTGAGGACGCATATTTATGTGCTAACTGTTGGAGTCGATAAAGCTTGGAGAAGCATTGACATAAAACAATTATTTCACAGAAATGAGAGAGATGGTGTCCATTGTGGTCCGTTGGTTACTGGAGGCTATGTAAGCTGGATAGGGGAAAGTTTTGTTTTGACGTTGAATGTTGAGACTGAAGCCGTTTGCCGTTTCCTTGCTCCTCAATTGTCAGGTAAAATCGGAAAATTTTTGGCGATGGGAAGTAAGCTATCCTTTGTTTCTCGGAACCGCAAGTGTATGAGGGATGTTTGGGAAATGAATCCCAAAACTGGGGAAGTAACTATGATTCTTAGATTTGATTTGAAACCAGTGAGACGTAGATTTGCGGACTCGTTCAAGGTCAAGGATATGAGATCAGTAGTTCCCATTTGTTGGTTAGTCGTTAGGGAGGTGTTGCTCTACTCTCATGGGTTCGCCACGAGGCATTACGTAGCTTATAATGTTAAAACAGGAGAGATTCAGTCGATTGAGCTGGGCAGCTGTGCAAAAAAGCACCATTTTGAAGCCCATGTGAACAGCTTGGTCTCGTTGGAAGGATTTTAAGACCCTGACATGGAATTTTAAATGGGTAATTAATTTTAATGTCAGTGTGAATGAATTGTTATTTGATGGACTTGTTATCCTCGATTCATACATAAAACACATTCAAGTGACGTAACATCAAAAGCCATTTTTCTTTTTAAAAATAACAACACACCAAATGTATTACAAAAAAGAAGCCATTTTATTTTATTGCTTATGAAGTACTAAGACAAGAAGCTGGATGGATTCTTCCATCAGTCATTCTCAGCAACACACATAAGGATCAGCAATGGAAACTGATGACACAATTGTGCCTTTAGAACCTGCCCCAGCTTCCCAACTGGAAGTTTTAAATGTAAAATCTTGAGTCATAAAAGCGCTGTCCAGGATCCGAGCAACACGGGCAAAGATTTGGATAACTCGACCTCTCCATGACAAAAAAGTTTTCAAAAAATGTTATCACCTAATAGGACTTCAATAATAACACTAATTACCAATAATTTGTTTAGATATCACTTATCAGCCGTCAACATCAAAGCATCATTGCAACTAAATTTCCAGTGCTTCCTCATTAATATACAGGGACGTGATAAATGTGAACTAAAACAGAACTAAAATTTTCATATGCTGAAGCCACAAAACGCTCTTCGAAAAGACCAAACCTAAGTCACATGTCTAGATAAAGCAAATTTTAAGCAAAGGGACGTAAGACCCTAACACCGATGCTTTCAGGCCAGAAAAACTTATTCCTCAAAATACTCTATAAAGTATTAAAATTATATTTCAATGTTGGACTGACGGGAAAAAAATTTAATCAGCACAAGCTCCCACTAGAGAGTGCATTTACAAGTGTTGGAATATTTACGTTCTATCTCCTCCCGGAGATACTGTATCCAGAACTCATGTACCTTCACCAGCTATTGCTGTTCAACCTCAGCAATCTTCCTCTCTGCTTTTAGCAAAAGACTTGATTTTTTCAACTGTTGATGATGTGGTTGACGCAATAGCTCAAGTAACCATTTCCATCGAAGCTATGACTATTGATCCTTCAATTGTTGAGCAAGTGTCTGCACCTCATCCGCCTCCTTCTCCATAACCAATTCACGTAGAAGCTTCAGAGACTAGAGTTGTTCCCGTTGTCTCTCATACTCAATTGCAAAAAGAAGTCATTACCACTTATACCATCTCTACTTAAACTTCCGTTCAGTATACTGCACCAAATGATGACATGCCATGGCTGAGGGCACCCCAAACATTGACTATTTTTGCTAGCGTTCCTCAGACAGATCTTGAAATTTATGTGCCAAATGAAGAGTTCATTGCTGAATCAGATATTTTCGTTCATCCAGATGACAAAGCAGAAGCCAGAGCAGCTAGATTTCAGGAAACCGTGGACCTCTTTGCCAAAATCAAAGGAATAAAACTCTTACACCAGAATCTGATGATGTTACTCGTGTGGAATCCAAACCGGAAGATCTTACTGCCATGAGCAGATCTCTTGAATCCTTGATTAAAGATACTCAGTACAGTGTTACTGATTCAAAGAGCAACTTGGAGCTTTTCAATACGAGAATCATGGGACATGTGGAGCTTATTCAGACCGATCTACTTTCTCTCCGCAGTTCTTTTGTTCAATTTTGTGGGAAATCAGATAATAGTGAAAATTTTTTTTTTTGTATTTCATTTTTTTTGAATTGATATAATACACGGTATTATATAGGAGATTACAAGGAGAAAAATAAGGAAACTAACTCAATCCTAAATCTGGAAACTACCTAACTAATTCCCTCAATCTCAGGGTCTCAGGGATTACAAATTAATTCTCCCAACCTATTTACAGAGCTATTTATAGCTCAACGACACCTCGACACTCCCCCTCAAGCTGAGGAATAGATGTCTTCCATTCCCAGCTTGGATACAAGATCATGGAAACTCGAACTGTTCAGCCCCTTTGTTAGAACATCGGCTAATTGTCTCTCTGATGGAACATAGGACATACACACTAACCCTTCCTCCAGTTTTTCTTTGATGAAATGTCTATCAATTTCAATATGCTTTGTCCTATCATGTTGTATGGGATTATGAGCCATATTAATAGCGGACTTGTTGTCACAGTAGAGCTTCATAGGACCCTCCCATTGGACTCTCAAATCATCCAAAATGATTCTCAGCCAAAGTAATTCGCATAATCTTGAGCAATAGCCCTGAATTCTGATTCCGCAGATGACCTTGCCACTACATTCTGCTTCTTGCTCCTCCATGTCACTAGGTTACCTCCAAGAAAAGTACAATATCCTGTAGTTGATCTTCTATCCACTAGGGAGCCAGCATAGTCAGCGTCAGTGTAGGCTTCCAGAGTAAGAGTGCCATTCCTTTTGAACAAGATTCCTTTCCCCGGATTGCCTTTCAAGTAATGCAGTACCCTGTAAGCAGCCTGAAGATGAGGTTCTTGGATCATGCATGAATTGACTGATCATACTTACAGAATATGTTATGTCTGGTCGAGTGTGAGTAAGGTATATGAGTCTGCCAACCAACCTTTGGTACATTCTTTTATCCACAGCTGGTTCTTCTTTAGCTTCTCCCAACTTATAGTTTGGATCTATTGGAGTAGAGATCGGTTTACACCCAGTCTTCCCTGTTTCTGCCAATAAATCAATTACGTACTTTTTCAGCTTGCACACATTGTTACCTGTGTCCCCTTCAATCCCGGGGGATGTTCATGTAGATTTCCTCATTTAGGTCACCATGGAAGAATGCATTCTTAACATCATATTGTAGCAGTTGCCAATTGAAGTGAGCAGCCAATGCTAACAGGATTCTCACAGTGTTCATTTTTGCAACTGGAGCAAAGGTTTCCTGATAATCCACCCCATAAGTCTGAGTGTACCATTTGGCTACTAACCTTGCTTTATATCTTTCAAGGGATCCATCAGCCTTGTACTTCAATGTAAAAATCCACTTGCAATCAACAATGTTTTTTCCCTTCGGTTTATCAACGATCTCCCATGTTTTATTCTTTTCTAATGCACTCATTTCCTCTCTCATAGCATCCCTCCATTCCCTTTTTGACAATGCCTCAGCCATATTGTTAGGGATGGCAATGGTGTTCAAACTCACAATGAATCTTTTATGGGTTGGTGATAGGCGCTTGAGAGAGACATAGTGAGATAGTGGATAGAGTGGATGTTTAGTACATTCTCTGGTTCCTTTTCTAACAGCAATGGGAAGATCTAGAACGGTTGTTGAATTAGTGGTTTGTTCAACAGGTTGTGTGTGTAAAGGTGGATCTGATCTTACCGTAATTTCATTTCCAGAATTTGGATTGGATTCTTGGACTTGTGTCAGTTCAGGAACGGTCTTTCTCCTTGAATACACCTGAGGAAATCTTGGGAAATTGTGAGTAGGAGATGATACGGGTTCAGTGACAGGATCGGGTGACTCAGATGTGACTGGTTCAGAGGACTCGGGTTCAACAACACGGGTTGGCACATACGGAAGGTCAAGGGTTTTAAGTGGTTCAAAGGACTCACAAGTACTATCTTCCATCATTGAAATCTCCCCCTGAAGAGAGGACTTGAAAAAAAAGGTTTATTTTCTGTGAAAGTGACATCTGCAGAGATGTAAAATTTTCTGTTAGAGGGGTCGTAACACTTGTATCCCTTTTGAGTGGATGAGTAACCGAGGAAAACACATTTGATGGCTCTGGGGTCTAGTTTCCCTCTATGTTGTTTGTGGACATGAACAAATGCAGTACACCCAAATACCCTAGGTGTGATGCCATTTGAGCAAGACTTCTACTGGATAACTTGATATGTACTTTTTGTGATAGCATTTGATGCTACTGTCTAGATAAAGTTATTCTCTCTGGACAACTCATCAACATGCCTTGCCAAGTTGCAGAGTGCAGGCCACATATTTTTCCTGAAACAAATTCTCCCTTCCATTTATTCTTCTGTTATTCAAATTGTTTGAATTACACTTCAAAGAAATTTTTATTTATTAGAGCTGATATATTTTATAAATATTCAATAAACTTCTTAGATTGCAGCTGAGTTGAATTTTCTTTCTAAATTTGCTAATTGGAATGAATATATTATCAATTGCATTTTCATGATGCTGTGATCTATGCATGAATCAAGCATTGTTTGATATTAGGTGGATTATTGAGTGTAACAAAATGCATAGTATTCAATAGTTTTATAACTGTTATATATAGTGAAAGTATACACAGATAGAATGTCATACACAAAATTATGTTTAGATTGAGTCTTACGGAAGAGTGACCAAAAGAAGATTTCTTTGACAAAACGCGGTCTGTGACTACGAATCAGTACATTGACTAAATGTTTTGGCTTGCATGAAAAATTTGTTCTTGAATGTAAATAATGAGACTTTGTTTTGGGAGCTCAAAATATGTGTTGTTATTGAGACTGTTATAACCTTTTTTCCAAAATGATATATCACTTGATCTTGCATCATATTCCTTACTTTTATTTAACACAGCTTGACCGGTATGGAACTACCATATGTCGAAACCAAGGTCACAAAATGTCAAGTCTTGTGGCCCTTTCACTTGCAAGACATCTACGTTCAATTGGAGCGAAATTATATGGAGCTTTCTGGTGTTCACATTGTCAGGATCAGAAAGAAGTAATCTATTTTGCTAGAACTTCCAGGAAAACTATTTTTGTTAGTCTGCTGCAGAGTTAAATGAAGCAAAGGATCAGAGTTGTGGTAAATTGATCAGGAAAACTATTTTTGTTATTTACAAGAAAAATCAAACTCTAATTAGATTGTTTGGTGTATTAAATGTAATATAAATGTTCCAGTCAACCTTCGTTATAAAAATATCACGGGTCTACCCTGCCTATGCTGAACATTTTTTTAATATTTATACTTCCATGCCTACGTTGAACTAGTTTTCTATGATAAATAGTTTTAGGGGGATGATCGTTGAATTCTGGCAGAAATTACTATATTTTTCATTTTTCACTCATCACACTAGATATGCTTAGAGGCAGTGAATAAGATTTTTGAGGTTAGGGATATCAACTTTTGGAGTTAATGTTGCAGAATGCTGGTGAACTATCATCATCTTCCAAATTGGACTAACTATTTTTTCTTTGTGCTTGTATTTGATTTATGCGTGGACAGATGTTTGGGCGTGAAGCGGCCAAATTGTTGAACTATGTGGAGTGCTTTCCTGATGGTATAAAGAAAGGAAATAAAGTGGACGAGGCTTGTTTATGTTGGGAATAGTGCCCTAAAAGCATTGTAATTAGACTATTTTTAATATTATTAATAAAAGTGACATTTATTATTGAACATATTTACATGAAATTTATTGTCTTAAATATCATAGAAAAATCCCTACTTTATTGGATGTAACCATGATTTTATATATAAAAGTTATATACATTATAATAATATGGATAATAAACTTAAATTAAGTCTGTGATGAAATTAATTAAATTATGGGAAAGCATCACTAATGCGGCCCATGAGCATTAAGAATGTGACCGTCTTATCCGGACTGTCGATGTAGAGACATCTAGATGGGGGCATTTATATATAATATTATGTAGGTCTTAGACTGATTTAATTAGACATTTCATAATAAATTCCGTTGTTAATATGAAATTTAAATTAAATCATAAAGATGATCAAATATGAATAAATCTGAATCCTTATGTGATTATAGACTCATGTTCATTTCAACGTGATTCTTGATTTGCTTGTTTAAAGTTTGCAATTATGCATTCTTAATACTTGTATTTTAGATTTACATTTGAAATTAATGGCTAGGAATATGAATTCAGACATGGAATCGATTCCTTCTTGCGAGAAGCAGAAATATAATTCTCTCATTTGTTAATTTTAGAACTGAGTGTGGGCCCAATTAATTTACAATTAAATTATAAATTGAACCACTCACTAGTGAATTAATGGTAAATGAGGATAATAGTAATTGAAGAGGTAAACGAAAAATTCCTAGCTTCAATTATGAATTGTCTATATATGGATTAATTCATATGTAATGATATATCAATGGACTACTCGTTTTGTAGAGTAAATATTTCATAATGAAGAAGAGTGCAATTTCATATTTTTAGTGGAGCAATTATGGAATTAATAAGTTGGGTAAATAATTTAAAGAGTTTAATTATTTATCTAACTTATTGAAGCTTCTAATTATGAGTCCATGGTCCCCAGTACGTTTTTCAAATTAATGACGGATAAAAATGCAATTTAGAAATCACTCGAGATAATGGAAATTTGTTTTCATATCATCAAAGGCTTAGATATAAATATAATTAAATATGAGTTATTAATTATATTTAAATTATAATTATGAATTATAATTTAGTTATCGTGATAGTATCATAAAAGGACATACAGATTTTTTCAAATACGATAGGCTATTGATTTTTAAAAAGTAGTCAACATTGATCAACTTGTATATTATTATTATTTTATAAAATAAAAAATTGAATTAAACATGTGAAAATTGTTTTCATTGTTTTAAAAATCAAGGCAATTAATTGGCATTGAAACTTAAGAAGAAAATTTTTTTCTATAACGATCAATTTGCAACTGTTGAATGTCAATTATTTATATAGAACATTACAGGCAATTCAAGATATAAGAAAATTGAAGAAAGGACATCTTGAAAAATATTTCATTTGATGAAAATATATTCGAGCATAATAATTCTCTAAGAGATTAAAAAAAAAATTGATTTCTAAGGTTGTATATTTCTGAGTACCCACACACTACCGTATCGATAGAAAGATTGTACTGGAAGGCTTTGGTTTCTACAGATCTCGGATTCACAAAAGAAAGAAAACTACAAGAGATTAGTTTTTCTAGAAAATAATTTTATTTAAATTCATCATTAATTTATTTCATATGTTCGATTATAATTTATGAAATTATGTAATCGCTTCTGCTGTGTTTCTCTGATTTGATCAAAATAATTTTTATAGCTGGAATCGTTCCGAAGACTCTATAAATTTCCAACAGTTTGTATGTTAAAATTGAAGGATTCCCAACCTGGGTAATCAGTGGTCAGGTATACCTCTTCAATTGAATATGAAACCATGGTTCCCCGCATATTTTTTTCACTCTATTTCACATTCACAAAAACTTTCCTAAAACTGATGATGATTGATTGCCCTACCACCCACTTCATTTGATACGTTTTGACTGCTTATTTCTGTAATTCTGTTAGATATTAGCATATAGAACTACTATTTCTTTCACTTCATCGTCTTGGGGTTGCCGTAAGACTCGTGCCTTTTTATACACCTTTTGTGATGCTTCATTATCTAAAAGATACTTGTTCCAGGTCTTAGTGGGGAGGAGTTCGCTGAGCTTGCTGAATTAACTGGTATCAAACTTGAAGATTTAAACCAACCAAAGTAGGTGGTCACCCAGCCCCTGAGAAACTAGGCTGCACCATGTTGTTTAGTAGCCTAAAGCAACATGATTGCACCTTTCTCTATATTTCTACAGTTACCATAGATCAACTAGCCTTAAACAATGTTCATGCAGGTGTTCTTTCGATTGAGCACAAGGAACAGAGAGAACGAAAAAGGGAGAAAGGTGCGCCAATTCCTGAATTTTCCTGTGAAACATATGTTCCGAAGACATTTCTTGTTGCCCAATGAATTTGCTTTGCATGATGGTGCATCGTCAAAAAATTGTAAATGGTAGCAGTGACTGATCTTGTATAAGTTCATAAGTAAGATTATCATGAATCTTGGACATCATGATGGGTAGAGTGCTGTTCCTTGAGATAATTGGATATTGAGCACGTAATTAATAGAATTACGGATTGTGGAAATATTTTGCTGCGAAGCAAATAAATCTCTCTTGTAAATTGTCCTAAGCTCAAGCTTTGTGTATATTGGTTTCTTTTCAATAGGTCTATATATGCTGGTTAGAACCAAATTGTCTCTTGAATTCCCATCTCCCTTCATTTTCTTTTTATTATTACAGTTGTTTGGCTAGTCAATTCTAGAAAATCTTTGTCATCCAACTAATTTGTGTTCTTTGTGTTAGTGGAAATGTGTTTTCTTCTGGTCACGAGTCTCATAGGTTGTTCGGAAACATGTGGAAATAAGTTGTTTGTTTAGTTATTTTACATTTGTTGGTCTTAGTTCACCGAATTGTGATGTTTTAAGAATCAATGATGTTAGATGTGCTTAATCTAGGAGGAGTTAAACAACCATTAGGCGGTCTTTATTTACCAAAATAGCGAAAACATCCAGGTTTGTGTACCTGTTATTTTCAACCAATTAATGATAAGATTAAGACAATTAACGAATTTAAACTTGATGATACAATTTGAATAGTTATCGTGCATTTTAAAGATTAAAGTTAAAAGTATATGTTCGTGTACATTTTAGTATTCTCGTTAATATTATTGTATCTAGGGATTAGGGATGGTATATTATTGTCAAAAACCGTCGCTATATTAATCGACGGTTTTTTAAAAAACCGTCGTTTAATGAAGCGACGGTTTGTATTAAACACTGCCCATAAATTCACAAATAACTATTACGCAAAAATTAAAATCATGTATTAAATTTTCTGTAAAAAAAAAACTTTAAAACCTGATATGCGACGCGAGATGCGTTCCACGTAACGCTGGAAGATCGTACCGACTAGCAAATCTATGAAATAAATACGAAAAAAGTCAGTACAAAATATAAAACCGAAACTTCGAAAAATTTATAGAGTTTCGCTACTACCAGAGGTGGGCGAAACTTCAAAAACCGTCGAAAGTATTTAACCGTCGCCAATAGCGACAGCTTTTCCAAAAACCGTCGCCGATATGCATAACCGTCGCTTTTCGCGACGGTTCAGAAAAAACCGTCGTTAATAGCGACGGTTGTGGACAACTGTCGATATTGGCGACGGGCATCAAAAACTGTCGCTATGAGCGACGGCTCCAAAAACCGTCGTCGTTTATTGCGACGAGCTTGTATTATACCGTCTCACATGGCGACAGGTACAAACCCGTCGCCTAATATGGCAGCGACGGGCTTCAATGGGTAAAAAACCCGTCGCACAACTTTGCGACGGTTTAGTCAAACCGTCGCAATATTAGCGACGGTTTAGTCAAACCGTCGCAATATTAGCGACAGTTTATTAAAAACTGTCACTGCACCGTCGCAATTTTAACGACAGTTTATCAAAAACTGTCGCTACAATAGCGACGGTTGACGATAAACCGTTGCTAAAAAAGCGACGGTTGAAGGAAAACCGTCGCTATAATAGCGACGGATTGAGTAAAACCTTCGCTAATTCATCCGTTTTTTTGTAGTTATCGTACCGAAAATTACGGTATAAACAAATTCATACCGATATTGTACCGAAATTTCGGTACATACAACTAACATATCGATTATACCGAAATTGTACGTATGTAAATCCGGATTCAATCACAATCTATACGCATTCGAAGCCAAATCAACAACTTCGTACCTTCCAGAAGAAATTCTATCTTTCAAGATGTTGAATGCGTGTTATCCTCGTACTACTTTTACCACTGCTTCATGTCCGTGAGGCAAGAGAAATCTTATTTTGGGTTATCATGATAATCACTTGAAGGACAGAAAGTGATTAGGTTATGTAATTGTGTTGAGGTTTAAACCACATTGAAATTCCATTTAATTTACACAAGACAACATGGCAAATTAATCTCTTAAGAGGAGGAGGCATCTGTACGCAAAATTTCTTAACATCTTCGTACCTTCTAAGATGCAAAGCATCTTTGCATGAAATATTGCATTTGCTGCATGAAAATTAAGGATCAAATCCTAAAGAAAATGGCCGGACACAGAGTGTCGCACAATTTTGCTTTACCAAAATAACATTGGAATGAAAAGTCGCTCACTGAAAAATGTTTTCATCCATGGCTAGTACTTTGGTTAATCATCGACGAATCAACCGAACTTTTTGACATAAATGAATTTTATCAAACTAGTTCTGTCTACCTTATCAGTGTGCACACTTCTTCACTAGCCTTATCTTCTCTTTAATTTAATTATTTGTTTGTGCTTGAGCATTCCAGTGCATCTAGTTTGCATGAATGAAATCCCGAAGGTGCCATCTCCCCTTAATTTTTTCTTATATGTTTGTTTACTTAATTCTGGCGAATCTTAGTCGTGCAACATGCATGGTTCGTCGTCGTGTCTGCGAAATGGCATGATAGAGGTGATCTGGAGGAGTGCATCACATTGTGTTGTAACGAAACAGATATAAACTATTACTGCAAACCGTGAAACAACGCAATACATAACATATATAAATAAATGAACAAAATCCCCAACCACTGTGGTATGATTTGGGACAACGATTGATAACTGGAATGGAGTTGAAACCTAAACATGAAGAGGAAATGTATGCTCCAGATCACAAACGAAATCTAAAAAGTCGACATACTAGACATAATAAATTCATCAGGATCCCTTCCGTGCATGGCACACTTCTTGGCCTATTGTATATTAATGAAATTCCAGCAATGAAATCCAATCATGTGATGAAAATTCTAGTTGGATGGTGGCGGAGTCGATATGAATGGATGTAAGGGATAAAGCTAGTGGAATGGAAATAAGAGGCAAGTGTGTTGGTCCCACATGCGGAATTTGAGATAATAAATCCCGAAAATAAAGAATAAACTGGACACGAGACGGATTTACGTGAAAAACCCCTAAAAATTATTAGGTAAAAACCATGGGCAAGATGAAAAGAATTCCACTATAATATTTTGTGGTGTACAACTCACTCACTGTGTTTCCAAAGAGAACACACACTCTCTTAATACAGGAAACAAACACCTCACAAATATTATAGAACTAAGCACTCAAATGCTTATAAGATGAGAGAAACTCGAAGAAGGGATGATTTCAGAATGAAGGGGAGATCTCTATTTATAGAGCCTCCTGTCAGTGTGAAGACGCGTATAAAACGCGTCTTCTGAAATTTCCACAAAATTCTGGAATTTTGTGCGGCCCACGTTTTTCTTTCACAATTCATTGAATGCAATGTTGGACAAATCTCCCGACATGCATTAATGCTCCTGCCTACATTTCTCCCACTTGGAGATTTGAATGAGAATCAAACACTCCACACATCTTTTCAATCTTGCCATTCCCTGCTGCTTACGTTTCTGCTAGCCACTTGAAAATCTACATCACTCAAACTTATCAGTGTTCACTGGTTTGGTCAGAAAATCTATGTTTTCTTTTGTATGGATTTTCTGCATATCCACGCTTCCTTCTTCTACTACTTCCCGTACAAATGAAATAGCACTCCAATGTGTTTAGTCCTGGAATGAAAGGCTGGATTCCTTGCGATGTGCAAGGCACTCTGACTATCACAAAACAAAGGAACATTATCTTGTTTGTGCCCGATCTCCTCCAATAACCTTTTAATCCATATTGCCTTCTTGCAAGCTTGAGTAGCTGCCATATATTCTGCTTCTGTTGTAGATAACGCCACAACTGTCTGCTGTTTTGAAACCCAGCTTACTGCTCCCCCTGCAAGTGTAAACACATAACAGTAGTAGATTTTCTCTTATCAAATCACCTACATAATCTGAATCGACATAGCCCCTGAGTGTAAAATCCGATCCTCTGTAACAAGCATTCGAGATACCCTTAATGTATCTAAGGATCCTCTTAACAGTGCTCCAATGCTCTCTTTCAGGATTCGCCATATACCGACTAACTGCTCCCACTGCTTGAGCAACGTCCGGTCTTGTACAGATTATAGCGAACATCAAACTTCCCACTGCTGATGCATATGGTACTCGAGACATCTCCATCCTCTCTGCTTCACTGCTAGGACACATCTCGGAGGATAACTTGAAGTTAACAAGAAAAGGGGTCGAAATTGGCTTACTATCTTGCATGTTGAAGCGTTGCAAGACTTTCTTCAAATAATTTCTCTGTGAAAGCCAATCTTTCTGTTACTTCTATCTCGGTGAACTTGCATCCCTAGAATCTTGTGTGCTGGTCCCAAGTCCTTCATATCAAATTTCCTAGCCAACTGTGCCTTCAATCCTTGGACCTGATCTTTGTTGGGGCCTGCTACCAACATGTCGTCCACATACAACACAGCAAAATGATATAATCATCACTAGACCTCTTGAAATACGTACAAGGGTCCGCACTTAATCTATTGTATCCAAGGCTCATGATATAGGAATCAAATCTCTTGTACCAATACCTCGCGCCTGTTTGAGACCGTACAGAGATTTGTTCAACCTGCAAACCAAGTTCTCTTTGCCTTTTTCCGCAAAACCTTCTGGCTGGAGCATATAGATTTCTTCTTCAAGATCTCCATGAAGAAATGCTGTTTTCACATCTAGCTGTTCTAAATGTAGGTCAAACACTGCACACAATGCCAACACTACTCTGACTGTTGTGAGTCGAACCACATGAGAAAATATCTCATTGAATTCAATGCCTTCTTTCTGAGCATATCCTTTTACCACAAATCTAGCACGATACCGCTCCACTTGGTTATTGCCATCACGCTTGATCTTATAGACCCATCTGTTTCCAATGGCTTTCCTCCCTCGTGGTAGTGTAACAGATCCCAAGTTTATTTCTGTCTAATGCCTCCAACTATTCTTGCATTGCTATCATCCACAAGGATACATCCGAGCTTTGAGGAGCCTCGTGGAAACTCGATGGCTCACCATCCTCTGATAATAGACAATATGCAATATGCTTTCAGTGACATAATCTGAAAGCCAACCTGGGGGTCTTCTGTCTCGAGTTGACTGCCTCACATTGGAAACCTCAGACTCAACATGTTCTTGTTCTTCGTGCTCTGGTACTCTGCTTCACAAGAAACTTGACCTTCGTCCGTCTTATTTTCCACCTGAAAAAGTAGTTTCTGAATTCGGTGTGCCTTTGTCTCCCTTTACTTTATCTTCCTCGAAGATAACATCCCTGCTGATGACAAGCTTGTGAACAGTTGGATCCCACAAGCGAAACCCCTTTACTCCATCAGCATAACCCAAGAAGATACATTTTCTGGATTTCGAATCCAACTTTGATCTTTCTTGCTCATTGTACAGGACGTACACAGGACTTTCAAATGTATGCAAATGAGAATAATCTGTCGGCTTCCCAGTCCACATCTCCATCGGAGTCTTCAGATCAATCGTCACTGAAGGAGAACGATTGATAATATAACAAGCGGTTTTGACTGCTTCTGCCCAAAATGACTTTTCTAGACCTGCAGTCCTCAACATAGCTCTTGTTCTTTCCAACAAGGTCCTGTTCATCCGCTCCGCCACTCCATTCTGTTGAGGTGTGTAAGCCGTCGTGAATTGCCTTTTGATGCCCTCATGTTGACAATATGCATCAAATTCGTCACTGGTATATTCTCCTCCATTGTCATCCTTAGACACTTGATTTTCTTTTCAGAATCAAGTTCAACCCGCGCTTTGAAATCTTTGAAGATCTGGAAAACATCTGATTTCTTCTTGATTGGATACACCCAACATCTTCTAGAGAAATCATCAATGAACGAGACAAAGTATCTCGCTCCTCCTAGGGATACAACTGGTGCTTGCCCAAACATCTGAATGAATCAGCTTCAATATGATTTTGCTCCTGACAGTAGAAGTGCCAAACTTTAATCTGTGTTGTTTACTGGTAACACAGTGCTCACAAAAGGGTAATGACACTTTTGTAAGTCCCGGCAGCGCTTCCGTTCTGAGAGAATTTTCAACTCTCGTTCTGACATATGCCCGAGCTTTCTATGCCATAACACTGTTAATTCTTCTCCTGAACCAATTAATGCAACAGCTAGTTCTGCCTCTTTGTGTTTTCTCCCAAAAGTACATACAGATTTGCAGCAACTTTTTCCGCCTTCATAACCACAAGCGCGCCCTTCACAATTTTCATGATCCCGTTCTCGATACGAGTTTTGCACCCGATGTCATCCAATTGCCCCAAGGACAAAAGATTTTTCGTCAGTCCTTTCACATGTCGTACCTCCTGTATGGTGCGAATGGTGCCGTCAAACATTTTAATTTTGATAGTACCGACCCCAACGATTTCCAAGGCATGATCATTTCTCATGAATACAGATCCTCCTGAGACTGGTTCATAATGATCAAACCATTCTCTCCGAGACGTCATGTACCACGTCGCACCTGAATCCATAATCCACGTGTCACAAAATTTCCTTGAGAGCTTTTATATCGATACTCGTACACTCTTTCTAGAAGTGCCCTTTACCGCCACATTTAAAACAGTAAATATTTTTCTTCTTACTTCTTGACTTTGATCTACCTCGTCTTTGGCTCCCACTGGAGTCACGGTCCATAAATCTTCCTCTTATCATCGGTAAAGCCTCTGCCTGCTTCGAAGTTACCAACCTATCTTCCTTATTCTTGCGCTGACTTTCTCTCCGAGAACCACAGTTAAGACATCGTCGAATCTTAGAAAGCCCATAAGAATATTGTTGGTAATGTTGATGATAAGTTGATCGTATGAATCTGGTAAACTTTGAAGTAGAAGCTCCGCACGTTCATTTTTCCCTATTTTATGCCCCATGGAAGTAAGTTGGGCAAATAGAGTATTTAGTGTATTGATATGGTCGGTCATTGATGAGGATTCCGCCATCCGAAGAGTATAAGCCTTCTCTTTAGGAAAATCATGTTGTGTAGCGACTTGATCTCGTACATATTTGTCAGAGTATCCCAGATAACTTTGGCTGTTTTTATCTCAGATACTTGACAAAACTTCGTCAGCTATAACCAAGTGTAAATTGGCAACAGCATTATCGTTCATCTCGTTCCAGTTTCCATCATCTGTAATATCCACCGGTCTATCTCCAATAGCCGCCAAGCAATTTTCATTTCTTAAAACTGCTTGTATCTTTATTTTCCATAGCATAAAATTGCTTCCATTGAACTTTGCTATCTCGTACCTTCCTGCCATTATGTCTACAGCAATTTTAGTAGACTAAACAAAATAATCCCGCCTTAAATAAAAAATCTCAAAAATCTTTTCTGATGTGAAAGATCAGTCTAGGCTGCAACCACAGAGCATACTCAGAATTTTAAGAAATTTTAAACCAAGGCTCTGATACCACTTGTTGGTCCCACATGCGGAATTTGAGATAATAAATCCCGAAAATAAAGAATAAACTGGACACCGAGATTTACGTGGAAAACCCCTAAAATTATTAGGGTAAAAACCACGGGCAAGATGAAAAGAATTCCACTATAATATTTTGTGGTGTACAACTCATTCACTGTGTTTCCAAAGAGAACACACATCTCTTAATACAGGAAACAAAACACCTCACAAATATTATAGAACTAAGCACTTAAATGCTTATAAGATGAGAGAAAACTCGAAGAAGGGATGATTTCAGAATGAATGGGGGAGCTCTATTTATAGAGCCTCCTGTCAGTGTGAAGACGCGTATCTTCTGAAATTTCCACGAAATTTCATTTTGTGCAGCCCACGTTTTTCTTTCAAGAATGCAATGTTGGACAAATCTCCCGACATGCATTAATGCTCCTGCCTACAAAGTGGATTTAGGTACACCGGGATAGATGGAATAGCTGGAATGGTGGGGATTGATGCGGTAGGTGGCACACTTGGTTTCGCAGTGCGGATGGAATAGTTGGGTTCGTAGAAACTGATGGCATTGGTGGCAAGCTTGGTTTTTGCAATGCCGCGAGGATAGTTGGGTTGGTAGGCATAGATGGTAATGGTGGCAACTGGCAATGTTGACGGAATTCTGGGCAACCCCGGTCCAGATTGCAACAGATGACGTGAAGCGTCACATTTTTCGCTGTTGTGTGATGAATGTCATCACGGAAAGAACCATGAGACAGGTGTAAATGGTTCTGGCCATGATATATTTCGCTTCGAATTTGAAATAGGTTATGGAAAATTATCGAAACTTGGGATTTGGATTTGATGATGGAAACAAGTGGGATTTTGGCTGTCTACATCTTGATCTTGTCCGGAAAAATCAACTTCATGTGTAAAAGTCGTACGCATTCTCACATGATCAAAATCGCTTTCATACAAATAAGTTGGTTGTATGCATTTATTCGAAAATCACCACTCGATCCCAACAGCACGTAGATGCCCAGCTCAATCAAATTCAGACCACCTTGATAGCCTGTTGCAAGAAACTTGATCATATACGTTATCAAAAAGAGGAAGTAGTAAAGGAGAAGAAGAGGTGGCAGCGATTAGATATGTTTATTTTTTGCTTTTTAGGTGTATTAGGATGTAAGGACCTCTGCTAATTATATGTAAAGCCAAAGTC
This sequence comes from Primulina tabacum, assembly GCF_025594145.1. NCBI lineage: Eukaryota > Viridiplantae > Streptophyta > Magnoliopsida > Lamiales > Gesneriaceae > Primulina > Primulina tabacum. Next base: position 3,921,852 of record NC_134550.1, on the reverse strand, counting down.
TTTTAGGTGTATTAGGATGTAAGGACCCGTGCTTTTTAGGTATATACTATTAAAGTTGAATGACTTATAGCAATTAAGTTGGTGTCTTGATGTGTTTTTTGATAAATAAAAAACTCTATTTCATATTACAAAAACATTCTATATTTATATAACAAAATTCAAAAACCTATTTAATAAATATTATCTTATCTTATCTTATCTATAATTTTTAATTTAAAAAATAATAAATCAGCACAAAATAAAATTTATCATCAATAACATTTTAAAAGTTTTTTTATTAGACAAAAAGTATTGTTTAAAAAAAACGTACGTATGCATCACATGCAGAACTCTAAGTATATATAAGAAGATTAGAATAGAGTAATTAACTTATTTATAATTTATCTATAATTACAATTTTTATCTACTTTTAAAAATTTTGAAATTACTAAATCTTTTACGTGTATCTAAAGTGTTGAACTAATTAATTCATAGTATATTTGTAATTTATCAAAAGTTACCATATCTGATCTATTTTTTTAATACAATCATATAATTTAATCATTATAAACTTTTGAATATTTATTTCATTTAATGTCATATACTTTTTTTTAAATAATAATCGCAAAAAATTGCATTAGAAAGCATTATAAGATCAAAATAATGATATCGAGGTTAGCGCAAGAATTTAGCTTTATCGAGAAATAATTGTTAAAGAAATTCAGTTTAATTTTGACGTTTTATCATTAACACTCGTTAGGGCTTAAATTTTGGCAAAAGATGTTCCTTATTATGTTACAAATAAAAGGAAATATTTTTAATTTAAAATAAGAAAAAAAACCGATATTTAGTTTTTTCAACGAATTTGGTGAGTATCTATGTGTGTGTGTGTATATATATAGAATTTTGAAATATAAGATAATACAACAAAAAGATGTTTCAATTTGGAATTTAAAGATTCGCCCGAAGAACGAGCTTTGATGGAACTCGAAGCTATCAGAGAATTTGCATCATGGATGATATGTCTAGCGATTTCGATCGTCTCGAGCACGCTCGCAGAACCGCCGAAGCTACCTACGCAAAATTTCCCTCGATGCTGATGTGAGGACGCATACAAAACAATCTATGTTCTTCTAAATATGTATTCTAACTTTTTTTTTTTTGCTTGATGGGTTCAGAATTTGACTAGATGGGGCAGGGTGTTACTGGGAGTTAGCGCGTTTCACAGATGCCCGGAGTGCAAGAAGATGGTTCTAGGTTCAAAGTTCTTTTTTTTTTATGATTTAAACCTGTGTGTTTTTACGTTAGAAACGAACTTATTTATGTAATCAAACTATTTATTTAACGGTTTGCAGATGATGCTATATCCAAGTTAGAGGAGGCACTGGAGGTTGACCGAGAAGCATGACGCTCTTTGGGCCCTGGGAATGGATATACATCTAAGGCAGCTCAATACTATGAGCAAGCAGCGCAACTGGTATATTCTACTGCATTAGAATTTTTTGTTGTGCATTAGTTTCCTGCTTAAGACGGCATTGTGGCTGCAGGAACCATCGAACGAACTTTATAAGAAATCTCAGAAGTGGCAGCAAAGGTACAATCTTAATTTCAATGCAACTGCCTTCAAGGGTGTGTGCTTTGGGGATTCGATGTTTTATGGATTCTTGAATCTTATGATTGGAATATTTGTTTGTTACTCCTCTCGGGCTGCGTCAATTCATTTTATGAATTGCTCGATTTTGTTATTTATGTAAATCGTATTTTTCTGTTCAATAATATGCCCTTTTAATATGTTATATCATTTTACAAATATGCAATAATTATGATGTTTTCTTCATCTATGCTGATGTATGCATATGTATCGTGATCTCTGTTCCTAATAGGTTCCTGAGTTGCATTTGGAGTTCCACAAGCATGGTTTCTCTCAGCAGGCTCTGGGACCAAGACCCTTCTGCACCTACAAGTACAAAGGTAAACATCACACTGCATTCCAATGTTTGACGTATCTTCTCCTTTTGTTTTGGAATTTTAGTGAGAAAAACAAATTAATAACCCCATGGCAGAGGCTCATCTGTTCGTTCATCAGAATGAATACTTGTTCCTGTGCTCAAGATTGTTTGTCTATTGTGTTCATTGAAGAGATCCCCCCTATATCTTATAACTCTAGTTATGAAAGATAATCAAGTTGTTTTATTCATCACCAATAAGCCCTCTTTGTACATTTAAAACATAGTAGATGGACTCCATAAAACGAAACTAGATAAGACCAATCCGCAACAATCAAAGATAACCAAATCCCTAAAATTCAAACATAACAGAAGCAGTACTACTTGACACTGAGACTTCTTGTTGGTCTCCTTAAACTTCCCATGTGTGTGTGCCTTGTAGACTATATCTTTATGGGGTGAACCTCCCAAGAACATCAAATCCCACACAAAACAACCAGTTTAGCTTTTTGGTTGTGTTGTTGTTGCTTTGACTACTTATTTGTGCTTCATATTTCATTTCTTTTGTTTTTAAAATTAAAACGTGATTTCTTTTCATCAGCAGCAGACAAAAGGGCTAAAACTAGTGATCTCGTGTACCATATTTTCTAATGGCAATACATATATATGCATTCAGCATTTTCTTGCCGAATTTTAAATCCTTTTCTTCAAATTTTATGTAATATCATCAATTGTTCAGTTATTATTTTGTTGCGTTTTTTTTTTTGTTTGTTTGTTTTAAGAGCTTAATTTTGTCAATTTTTTGTTGATTAGTGGGACAGAGTAGAATTTTTTGTTGAACTCAGCAACATTCATTTCTTCTGCATAACTACACAGGGGTCCCCCGACCGTTACATTTACCGTTGCTGCAAGAGTTGTGCGAGGAAGAGGCAAACCATATATCTTCCTCAAGAAAGGTTTTCGAATTTCTTTCTCATCTTCCGCTCAGGTCTTACTTGATGTGATGATGCATGTTTCCAATGATTGGAACCTTGTCGTCCATCCCGAGCTTTCACCCAGCACCATCTTCGGAATTCAACTAGTGGAATCCTAATCCAGGAATGGATGTCGCCCTACAATGCGATTTATGTGAAATGCGAAGGGGTTTGTCTGGAGATATCTAAGCTTGACTACATGTTTAAAGATGTAGCGCGGACTAGCTGTAACGGTTTAGTATTGCTCCCTGATCCCGTAGAGCATCCTCCTATTCTTCATGTTGTTAATCCCTTAACAAAGCAGCAGACCGTTCTTCCTCGATATTTGCATGATACAAAAGACCATGTAGTTTTTGGTTTAGCATTTGTTGAAGCTTCCATGGAGTATAAAGTGGTATGTGTGTATCCTGAAGAATCCTTTTGTCTGAGGACGCATATTTATGTGCTAACTGTTGGAGTCGATAAAGCTTGGAGAAGCATTGACATAAACAATTATTTCACAGAAATGAGAGAGATGGTGTCCATTGTGGTCCGTTGGTTACTGGAGGCTATGTAAGCTGGATAGGGGAAAGTTTTGTTTTGACGTTGAATGTTGAGACTGAAGCCGTTTGCCGTTTCCTTGCTCCTCAATTGTCAGGTAAAATCGGAAAATTTTTGGCGATGGGAAGTAAGCTATCCTTTGTTTCTCGGAACCGCAAGTGTATGAGGGATGTTTGGGAAATGAATCCCAAAACTGGGGAAGTAACTATGATTCTTAGATTTGATTTGAAACCAGTGAGACGTAGATTTGCGGACTCGTTCAAGGTCAAGGATATGAGATCAGTAGTTCCCATTTGTTGGTTAGTCGTTAGGGAGGTGTTGCTCTACTCTCATGGGTTCGCCACGAGGCATTACGTAGCTTATAATGTTAAAACAGGAGAGATTCAGTCGATTGAGCTGGGCAGCTGTGCAAAAAAGCACCATTTTGAAGCCCATGTGAACAGCTTGGTCTCGTTGGAAGGATTTTAAGACCCTGACATGGAATTTTAAATGGGTAATTAATTTTAATGTCAGTGTGAATGAATTGTTATTTGATGGACTTGTTATCCTCGATTCATACATAAAACACATTCAAGTGACGTAACATCAAAAGCCATTTTTCTTTTTAAAAATAACAACACACCAAATGTATTACAAAAAAGAAGCCATTTTATTTTATTGCTTATGAAGTACTAAGACAAGAAGCTGGATGGATTCTTCCATCAGTCATTCTCAGCAACACACATAAGGATCAGCAATGGAAACTGATGACACAATTGTGCCTTTAGAACCTGCCCCAGCTTCCCAACTGGAAGTTTTAAATGTAAAATCTTGAGTCATAAAAGCGCTGTCCAGGATCCGAGCAACACGGGCAAAGATTTGGATAACTCGACCTCTCCATGACAAAAAAGTTTTCAAAAAATGTTATCACCTAATAGGACTTCAATAATAACACTAATTACCAATAATTTGTTTAGATATCACTTATCAGCCGTCAACATCAAAGCATCATTGCAACTAAATTTCCAGTGCTTCCTCATTAATATACAGGGACGTGATAAATGTGAACTAAAACAGAACTAAAATTTTCATATGCTGAAGCCACAAAACGCTCTTCGAAAAGACCAAACCTAAGTCACATGTTATTCTAGATAAAGCAAATTTTAAGCAAAGGGACGTAAGACCCTAACACCGATGCTTTCAGGCCAGAAAAACTTATTCCTCAAAATACTCTATAAAGTATTAAAATTATATTTCAATGTTGGACTGACGGGAAAAAAATTTAATCAGCACAAGCTCCCACTAGAGAGTGCATTTACAAGTGTTGGAATATTTACGTTCTATCTCCTCCCGGAGATACTGTATCCAGAACTCATGTACCTTCACCAGCTATTGCTGTTCAACCTCAGCAATCTTCCTCTCTGCTTTTAGCAAAAGACTTGATTTTTTCAACTGTTGATGATGTGGTTGACGCAATAGCTCAAGTAACCATTTCCATCGAAGCTATGACTATTGATCCTTCAATTGTTGAGCAAGTGTCTGCACCTCATCCGCCTCCTTCTCCATAACCAATTCACGTAGAAGCTTCAGAGACTAGAGTTGTTCCCGTTGTCTCTCATACTCAATTGCAAAAAGAAGTCATTACCACTTATACCATCTCTACTTAAACTTCCGTTCAGTATACTGCACCAAATGATGACATGCCATGGCTGAGGGCACCCCAAACATTGACTATTTTTGCTAGCGTTCCTCAGACAGATCTTGAAATTTATGTGCCAAATGAAGAGTTCATTGCTGAATCAGATATTTTCGTTCATCCAGATGACAAAGCAGAAGCCAGAGCAGCTAGATTTCAGGAAACCGTGGACCTCTTTGCCAAAATCAAAGGAATAAAACTCTTACACCAGAATCTGATGATGTTACTCGTGTGGAATCCAAACCGGAAGATCTTACTGCCATGAGCAGATCTCTTGAATCCTTGATTAAAGATACTCAGTACAGTGTTACTGATTCAAAGAGCAACTTGGAGCTTTTCAATACGAGAATCATGGGACATGTGGAGCTTATTCAGACCGATCTACTTTCTCTCCGCAGTTCTTTTGTTCAATTTTGGGAAATCAGATAATAGTGAAAATTTTTTTTTTTTGTATTTCATTTTTTTTGAATTGATATAATACACGGTATTATATAGGAGATTACAAGGAGAAAAATAAGGAAACTAACTCAATCCTAAATCTGGAAACTACCTAACTAATTCCCTCAATCTCAGGGTCTCAGGGATTACAAATTAATTCTCCCAACCTATTTACAGAGCTATTATAGCTCAACGACACCTCGACACTCCCCCTCAAGCTGAGGAATAGATGTCTTCCATTCCCAGCTTGGATACAAGATCATGGAAACTCGAACTGTTCAGCCCCTTTGTTAGAACATCGGCTAATTGTCTCTCTGATGGAACATAGGACATACACTAACCCTTCCTCCAGTTTTTCTTGATGAAATGTCTATCAATTTCAATATGCTTTGTCCTATCATGTTGTATGGGATTATGAGCCATATTAATAGCGACTTGTTGTCACAGTAGAGCTTCATAGGACCCTCCCATTGGACTCTCAAATCATCCAAAATGATTCTCAGCCAAAGTAATTCGCATAATCTTGAGCAATAGCCCTGAATTCTGATTCCGCAGATGACCTTGCCACTACATTCTGCTTCTTGCTCCTCCATGTCACTAGGTTACCTCCAAGAAAAGTACAATATCCTGTAGTTGATCTTCTATCCACTAGGGAGCCAGCATAGTCAGCGTCAGTGTAGGCTTCCAGAGTAAGTGCCATTCCTTTTGAACAAGATTCCTTTCCCCGGATTGCCTTTCAAGTAATGCAGTACCCTGTAAGCAGCCTGAAGATGAGGTTCTCTTGGATCATGCATGAATTGACTGATCATACTTACAGAATATGTTATGTCTGGTCGAGTGTGAGTAAGGTATATGAGTCTGCCAACCAACCTTTGGTACATTCTTTTATCCACAGCTGGTTCTTCTTTAGCTTCTCCCAACTTATAGTTTGGATCTATTGGAGTAGAGATCGGTTTACACCCAGTCTTCCCTGTTTCTGCCAATAAATCAATTACGTACTTTTTCAGCTTGCACACATTGTTACCTGTGTCCCCTTCAAATCCCGGTGGGATGTTCATGTAGATTTCCTCATTTAGGTCACCATGGAAGAATGCATTCTTAACATCATATTGTAGCAGTTGCCAATTGAAGTGAGCAGCCATGCTAACAGGATTCTCACAGTGTTCATTTTGCAACTGGAGCAAAGGTTTCCTGATAATCCACCCCATAAGTCTGAGTGTACCATTTGGCTACTAACCTTGCTTTATATCTTTCAAGGGATCCATCAGCCTTGTACTTCAATGTAAAAATCCACTTGCAATCAACAATGTTTTTTCCCTTCGGTTTATCAACGATCTCCCATGTTTTATTCTTTCTAATGCACTCATTTCCTCTCTCATAGCATCCCTCCATTCCCTTTTTGACAATGCCTCAGCCATATTGTTAGGGATGGCAATGGTGTTCAAAAACTCACAATGAATCTTTTATGGGTTGGTGATAGGCGCTTGAGAGAGACATAGTGAGATAGTGGATAGAGTGGATGTTTAGTACATTCTCTGGTTCCTTTTCTAACAGCAATGGAAGATCTAGAACGGTTGTTGAATTAGTGGTTTGTTCAACAGGTTGTGTGTGTAAAGGTGGATCTGATCTTACCGTAATTTCATTTCCAGAATTTGGATTGGATTCTTGGACTTGTGTCAGTTCAGGAACGGTCTTTCTCCTTGAATACACCTGAGGAAATCTTGGGAAATTGTGAGTAGGAGATGATACGGGTTCAGTGACAGGATCGGGTGACTCAGATGTGACTGGTTCAGAGGACTCGGGTTCAACAACACGGGTTGGCACATACGGAAGGTCAAGGGTTTTAAGTGGTTCAAAGGACTCACAAGTACTATCTTCCATCATTGAAATCTCCCCCTGAAGAGAGGACTTGAAAAAAAAAAGGTTTATTTTCTGTGAAAGTGACATCTGCAGAGATGTAAAATTTTCTGTTAGAGGGTCGTAACAACTTGTATCCCTTTTGAGTGGATGAGTAACCGAGGAAAACACATTTGATGGCTCTGGGGTCTAGTTTCCCTCTATGTTGTTTGTGGACATGAACAATGCAGTACACCCAATACCCTAGGTGTGATGCCATTTGAGCAAGACTTCTACTGGATAACTTGATATGTACTTTTTGTGATAGCATTTGATGCTACTGTCTAGATAAAGTTATTCTCTCTCTCGGACAACTCATCAACATGCCTTGCCAAGTTGCAGAGTGCAGGCCACATATTTTTCCTGAAACAAATTCTCCCTTCCATTTATTCTTCTGTTATTCAAATTGTTTGAATTACACTTCAAAAATTTTTATTTATTAGAGCTGATATATTTTATAAATATTCAATTAAACTTCTTAGATTGCAGCTGAGTTGAATTTTCTTTCTAAATTTGCTAATTGGAATGAATATATTATCAATTGCATTTTCATGATGCTGTGATCTATGCATGAATCAAAGCATTGTTTGATATTAGGTGGATTATTGAGTGTAACAAAATGCATAGTATTCAATAGTTTTATAACTGTTATATATAGTGAAAGTATACACAGAGAGAATGTCATACACAAAATTATGTTTAGATTGAGTCTTACGGAAGAGTGACCAAAAGAAGATTTCTTTGACAAAACGCGGTCTGTGACTACGAATCAGTACATTGACTAAAATGTTTTGGCTTGCATGAAAAATTTGTTCTTGAATGTAAATAATGAGACTTTGTTTTGGGAGCTCAAAATATGTGTTGTTATTGAGACTGTTATAACCTTTTTTCCAAAATGATATATCACTTGATCTTGCATCATATTCCTTACTTTTTATTTAACACAGCTTGACCGGTATGGAACTACCATATGTCGAACCAAGGTCACAAAAATGTCAAGTCTTGTGGCCCTTTCACTTGCAAGACTCTACGTTCAATTGGAGCGAAATTATATGGAGCTTTCTGGTGTTCACATTGTCAGGATCAGAAAGAAGTAATCTATTTTGCTAGAACTTCCCAGGAAAACTATTTTGTTAGTCTGCTGCAGAGTTAAATGAAGCAAAGGATCAGAGTTGTGGTAAATTGATCAGGAAAACTATTTTTGTTATTTACAAGAAAAATCAAACTCTAATTAGATTGTTTGGTGTATTAAATGTAATATAAATGTTCCAGTCAACCTTCGTTATAAAAAATCTCACGGGTCTACCCTGCCTATGCTGAACATTTTTTTAAATATTTATACTTCCATGCCTACTTGAACTAGTTTTCTATGATAAATAGTTTTAGGGGGATGATCGTTGAATTCTGGCAGAAATTACTATATTTTTCATTTTTCACTCATCACACTAGATATGCTTAGAGGCAGTGAATAAGAGGTTTTTGAGGTTAGGGATATCAACTTTTGGAGTTAATGTTGCAGAATGCTGGTGAACTATCATCATCTTCCAAATTGGACTACTATTTTTTCTTTGTGCTTGTATTTGATTTATGCGTGGACAGATGTTTGGGCGTGAAGCGGCCAAATTGTTGAACTATGTGGAGTGCTTTCCTGATGGTATAAAAAGGAAATAAAGTGGACGAGGCTTTTTATGTTGGGAATAGTGCCCTAAAAGCATTGTAATTAGACTATTTTTAATATTATTAATAAAAGTGACATTTATTATTGAACATATTTACATGAAATTTATTGTCTTAAATATCATAGAAAAATCCCTACTTTATTGTGTAACCATGATTTTAGTATATATAAAAGTTTATATATACAAGAGGATAAATTATGGATATAAACTTAAATTAAGTCTGTGATGAAATTATTAAATTATGGGAAAGCATCACTAATGCGGCCCATGAGCATTAAAAAGTGACCGTCTTATCCGGACTGTCGATGTAGAGACATCTAGATGGGGGCATTTATATATAATGAGATTATGTAGGTCTTAGACTGATTTAATTAGACATTTTCATAATAAATTCCGTTGTTATAATGAAATTTAAATTAAATCATAAAGATGATCAAATAATAAAATCTGAATCCTTATGTGATTATAGACTCATGTTCATTTCAATGTGATTCTTGATTTGCTTGTTTAAAGTTTGCAATTATGCATTCTTAATACTTGTATTTTAGATTTACATTTGAAATTAATGGCTAGAATATGAATTCAGACATGGAATCGATTCCTTCTTTGCGAGAAGCAGAAATATAATTCTCTCATTTGTTAATTTTAGAACTGAGTGTGGGCCCAATTAATTTACAATTAAATTATAAATTGAACCACTCACTAGTTGAATTAATGGTAAAATGAGGATAATAAGTAATTGAAGAGGTAAACGAAAAATTCCTAGCTTCAATTATGAATTGTCATATATGGAGGATAATTCATATGTATGATTATATCAATGGACTACTCGTTTTGTAGAGTAAATATTTTCATAAGAAGAAGTGCAATTTCATATTTTTTAGTGGCAGAATTATGGGAATTAATAAGTTGGGTAAATAATTTAAAGAGTTTAATTATTTATATCTAACTTATTGAACTTCTAATTATGAGTCCATGGTCCCCAGTATTTTCAAATTAATGACGGATAAAAATGCAATTTAGAAATCACTCGATAATGGAAATTTGTTTCATATCATCAAAGGCTTAGATATAAATATAATTAAATATGAGTTTATAATTATATTTAAATTATAATTTGAATAATTATAAATTTAGTTATCTGATAGTATCATAAAAGGACATACAGCTTTTTTCAAATACGATAGGCTATTGATTTTTAAAAAGTAGTCAACATGAATCAACTTTTATATTTATTATTATTTTATAAAATAAAAATTGAATTAAACATGTGAAAATTGTTTTCATTGTTTTTAAAAATCAAGGCATTAATTGGCATTGAAACTTAAGAAGAAAATTTTTTTTCTATAACGATCAATTTGCAACTGTTGAATGTCAATTATTATATAGAACATTACAGGCAATTCAAGATATAAGAAATTGAAGAAAGGGCAATCTTGAAAAAATATTTTCATTTGATGAAAATATTTCGAGCAAATACTATATTCTCTAAGAGAAATAAAAAAAAATTGATTTCTAAGGTTGTATATTTCTGAGTACCCACACCTACCGTATCGATAGAAAGGATTGTACTGGAAGGCTTTGGTTTCTACGATCTCGGATTCACAAAAGAAAGAAAACTACAAAGAGATTAGTTTTTCTAGAAAATAATTTGATTTAAATTCTTCATCATTAATTTATATCATATGTTCGATTATACTTATGAAATTATGTAATCGCTTCTTGCTGTTTTTCTCTGATTTGATCAAAATAATTTTTATAGCTGGAATCGTTCCGAAGACTCTATAAATTTCCAACAGTTTTATGTTAAAATTGAAGGATTCCCAACCTGGGTAATATGGTCAGGTATGATACCTCTTCAATTGAATATGAAACCATGGTCCCGTTCCCTTCGCATATTTTTTTCACTCTATTTCACATTCACAAAAACTTTCCTAAAACTGATGATGATTGATTGCCCTACCACCCACTTCATTTGATACGTTTTGACTGCTTATTTCTGTAATTCTGTTAGATATTAGCATATAGAACTACTATTTCTTTCACTTCATCGTCTTGGGGTTGCCGTAAGACTCGTGCCTTTTATACACCTTTTGTGATGCTTCATTATCTAAAAGATACTTGTTCCAGGTCTTAGTGGGGAGGAGGAGTTCGCTGAGCTTGCTGAATTAACTGGTATCAAACTTGAAGATTTAAACCAACCAAAGTAGGTGGTCACCCAGCCCCTGAGAAACTAGGCTGCACCATGTTGTTTAGTAGCCTAAAGCAACATGATTGCACCTTTCTCTATATTTCTACAGTTACCATAGATCAACTAGCCTTAAACAATGTTCATCAGGTGTGTTCTTTCGATTGAGCACAAGGAACAGAGAGAACGAAAAAGGGGAGAAAGGTGCGCCAATTCCTGAATTTTCCTGTGAAACATATGTTCCGAAGACATTTCTTGTTGCCCAATGAATTTGCTTTGCATGATGGTGCATCGTCAAAAAATTGTAAATGGTAGCAGTGACTGATCTTGTATAAGTTCATAAGTAAGATTATCATGAATCTTGGACATCATGATGGGTAGAGTGCTGTTCCTTGAGATAATTGGATATTGAGCACGTAATTAATAGAATTACGGATTGTGGAAATATTTTGCTGCGGAAGCAAATAAATCTCTCTTGTAAATTGTCCTAAGCTCAAGCTTTGTGTATATTGGTTTCTTTTCAATAGGTCTATATATGCTGGTTAGAACCAAATTGTCTCTTGAATTCCCATCTCCCTTCATTTTCTTTTATTATTACAGTTGTTTGGCTAGTCAATTCTAGAAAATCTTTGTCATCCAACTAATTTGTGTTCTTTGTGTTAGTGGAAATGTGTTTCTTCTGGTCACGAGTCTCATAGGTTGTTCGGAAACATGTGGAAATAAGTTGTTTGTTTAGTTATTTTACATTTGTTGGTCTTAGTTCACCGAATTGTGATGTTTTAAGAATCAATGATGTTAGATGTGCTTAATCTAGGAGGAGTTAAACAACCATTAGGCGGTCTTTATTTACCAAAATAGCGAAAACATCCAGGTTTGTGTACCTGTTATTTTCAACCAATTAATGATAAGATTAAGACAATTAACGAATTTAAACTTGATGATACAATTTGAATAGTTATCGTGCATTTTAAAGATTAAAGTTAAAAGTATATGTTCGTGTACATTTTAGTATTCTCGTTAATATTATTGTATCTAGGGATTAGGGATGGTATATTATTGTCAAAAACCGTCGCTATATTAATCGACGGTTTTTTTAAAAAACCGTCGTTTAATGAAGCGACGGTTTGTATAAACACTGCCATAAAATTCACAAATAAACTATTACGCAAAAATTAAAATCATGTATTAAATTTTCTGTAAAAAAAAAACTTTAAAACCTGATATGCGCGAGATATGCAGTTCCACGTAACGCTGGAAGATCGTACCGACTAGCAAATCTATGAAATAAATACGAAAAAATGTCAGTACAAAATATAAAACCGAAACTTCGAAAAATTTATAGAGTTTCGCTACTACCAGAGGTGGGCGAAACTTCAAAAACCGTCGAAAGATATTTAACCGTCGCCAATAGCGACAGCTTTTCCAAAAACCGTCGCCGATATGCATAACCGTCGCTTTTCGCGACGGTTCAGAAAAAACCGTCGTTAATAGCGACGGTTGTGGACAACTGTCGATATTGGCGACGGGCATCAAAAACTGTCGCTATGAGCGACGGCTCCAAAAACCGTCGTCGTTTATTGCGACGAGCTTGTATTATACCGTCTCACATGGCGACAGGTACAAACCCGTCGCCTAATATGGCAGCGACGGGCTTCAATGGGTAAAAAACCCGTCGCACAACTTTGCGACGGTTTAGTCAAACCGTCGCAATATTAGCGACGGTTTAGTCAAACCGTCGCAATATTAGCGACAGTTTATTAAAAACTGTCACTGCACCGTCGCAATTTGAAACGACAGTTTATCAAAAACTGTCGCTACAAATAGCGACGGTTGAACGATGAACCCTTGCTAAAAAGCCGACTGTTGAATAGGAAAACCGTCTCCTATAATAGCGACGGATGGAGTAAACCTTCGCTAATTCATATCCGTTTTTTGTAGTTATAGTGACCGAAAATTACGGTATAAACAAAATTCATACCGATATTGTACCGAAATTTCGGTAACAGTACAACTAACATATATCGATTAGAACCGAAAGTTGTACGTATGTATAATCCGGATTCAATCACAATCTATACGCATTCGAACCAAATCAACACTTCGTACCTTCCAGAAGAAATTCTATCTTTCAAGATGTTGAATGCGTGTTATCCTCGTACTACTTTTACCACTGCTTCATGTCCGTGGGCAAGAGAAAATCTTATTTTGGGTTAGCATGATAATCACTTGAAGGACAGAAAGTGATTAGGTTATGTAGTTGTGTTGAGGTTTAAACCACATTGAAAATTCCATTTAATTTACACAAGACAAACATGGCAAATTATCTCTTAAGAGGAGGAGCATCTGTACGCAAAATTTCTTAACATCTTCGTACCTTCTAAGATGCAAAAGCCATCTTTGCATGAAATATTGCATTTGCTGCATGAAAATTAAGGATCAAATCCTAAAGAAAATGGCCGGACACAGAGTGTCGCAACAATTTTGCTTTACCAAAATAACATTGGAATGAAAAAGTCGCTCACTGAAAAAATGTTTTCATCCATGGCTAGTACTATTGGTTAATCATCGACGAATCAACCGAACTTTTTGACATAAATGAATTTTATCAAACTAGTTCTGTCTACCTTATCAGTGTGCACACTTCTTCACTAGCCTTATCTTCTCTTTAATTTAATATTTGTTTGTGCTTGAGCATTCCAGTGCATCTAGTTTAGCATGAATGAAATCCCGAAGGTGCCATCTCCCCTTAATTTTTTCTTATATGTTGTTTACTTAATTCTGGCGAATCTTAGTCGTGCAACATGCATGGTTCGTCGTCGTGTCTGCGAAATGGCATGATAGAGGTGATCTGGAGGAGTGCATCACATTGTGTTGTAACGAAACAGATATAAACTATTACTGCAAACCGTGAAACAACGCAATACATAACATATATAAATAAATGAACAAAAATCCCCAACCACTGTGGTATGATTTGGGACAACGATTGATAACTGGAATGGAGTTGAAACCTAACATGAAGAGGAAATGTATGCTCCAGATCACAAACGAAATCTAAAAAGTCGACATACTAGACATAATAAATTCATCAGGGATCCCTTCCGTGCATGGCACACTTCTTGGCCTATTGTATATTAATGAAATTCCAGCAATGAAATCCAATCATGTGATGAAAATTCTAGTGGATGGTGGCGGAGTCGATATGAATGGGATGTAAGGGATAAAGCTAGTGGGAATGGAATACAATGGAGGCAAAGTGTGTTGGTCCCACATGCGGAATTTGAGATAATAAATCCCGAAAATAAAGAATAAACTGGACACCGAGATTTACGTGAAAAACCCCTAAAAATTATTAGGGTAAAAACCATGGGCAAGATGAAAAGAATTCCACTATAATATTTTGTGGTGTACAACTCACTCACTGTGTTTCCAAAGAGAACACACACTCTCTTAATACAGGAGAACAAAACACCTCACAAATATTATAGAACTAAGCACTCAAATGCTTATAAGATGAGAGAAAACTCGAAGAAGGGATGATTTCAGAATGAAGGGGAGATCTCTATTTATAGAGCCTCCTGTCAGTGTGAAGACGCGTATAAAACGCGTCTTCTGAAATTTCCACAAAATTCTGGAATTTTGTGCGGCCCACGTTTTTCTTTCACAATTCATTGAATGCAATGTTGGACAAATCTCCCGACATGCATTAATGCTCCTGCCTACATTTCTCCCACTTGGAGATTTGAATGAGAATCAAACACATCTCCACACATCTTTTCAATCTTGCCATTCCCTGCTGCTTACGTTTCTGCTAGGCCACTTGAAAATCTACATCACTCAAACTTATCAGTGTTCACTGGTTTGGTCAGAAAATCAGCTATGTTTTCTTTTGTATGGATTTTCTGCATATCCTACGCTTCCTTCTTCTACTACTTCCCGTACAAAGTGAAATAGCACTCCAATGTGTTTAGTCCTGGAATGAAAGGCTGGATTCCTTGCGATGTGCAAGGCACTCTGACTATCACAAAACAAAGGAACATTATCTTGTTTGTGCCCGATCTCCTCCAATAACCTTTTAATCCATATTGCCTTCTTGCAAGCTTGAGTAGCTGCCATATTCTGCTTCTGTTGTAGATAACGCCACAACTGTCTGCTGTTTTGAAACCCAGCTTACTGCTCCCCCTGCAAGTGTAAACACATAACAGTAGTAGATTTTCTCTTATCAGAATCACCTACATAATCTGAATCGACATAGCCCCTGAGTGTAAAATCCGATCCTCTGTAACATAATGCAGCATTCGAGATACCCTTAATGTATCTAAGGATCCTCTTAACAGTGCTCCAATGCTCTCTTTCAGGATTCGCCATATACCGACTAACTGCTCCCACTGCTTGAGCAACGTCCGGTCTTGTACAGATTATAGCGAACATCAAACTTCCCACTGCTGATGCATATGGTACTCGAGACATCTCCATCCTCTCTGCTTCACTGCTAGGACACATCTCGGAGGATAACTTGAAGTTAACAAGAAAAGGGGTCGAAATTGGCTTACTATCTTGCATGTTGAAGCGTTGCAAGACTTTCTTCAAATAATTTCTCTGTGAAAGCCAAATCTTTCTGTTACTTCTATCTCGGTGAACTTGCATCCCTAGAATCTGTGTGCTGGTCCCAAGTCCTTCATATCAAATTTCCTAGCCAACTGTGCCTTCAATCCTTGGACCTGATCTTTGTTGGGGCCTGCTACCAACATGTCGTCCACATACAACACAGCAAAATGATATAATCATCACTAGACCTCTTGAAATACGTACAAGGGTCCGCACTTAATCTATTGTATCCAAGGCTCATGATATAGGAATCAAATCTCTTGTACCAATACCTCGGCGCCTGTTTGAGACCGTACAGAGATTTGTTCAACCTGCAAACCAAGTTCTCTTTGCCTTTTTCCGCAAAACCTTCTGGCTGGAGCATATAGATTTCTTCTTCAAGATCTCCATGAAGAAATGCTGTTTTCCACATCTAGCTGTTCTAAATGTAGGTCAAACACTGCACACAATGCCAACACTACTCTGACTGTTGTGAGTCGAACCACATGAGAAAATATCTCATTGAATTCAATGCCTTCTTTCTGAGCATATCCTTTTACCACAAATCTAGCACGATACCGCTCCACTTGGTTATTGCCATCACGCTTGATCTTATAGACCCATCTGTTTCCAATGGCTTTCCTCCCTCGTGGTAGTGTAACAAGATCCCAAGTTTTATTTCTGTCTAATGCCTCCAACTATTCTTGCATTGCTATCATCCACAAGGATACATCCGAGCTTTGAGGAGCCTCGTGGAAACTCGATGGCTCACCATCCTCTGATAATAGACAATATGCAATATTGCTTTCAGTGACATAATCTGAAAGCCAACCTGGTGGGTCTTCTGTCTCGAGTTGACTGCCTCACATTGGAAACCTCAGACTCAACATGTTCTTGTTCTTCGTGCTCTGGTACCTGCTTCACAAGAAACTTGACCTTCGTCCGTCTTATTTTCCACCTGAAAAATAGTAGTTTCTGAATTCGGTGTGCCTTTGTCTCCCTTTACTTTATCTTCCTCGAAGATAACATCCCTGCTGATGACAAGCTTGTGAACAGTTGGATCCCACAAGCGAAACCCCTTTACTCCATCAGCATAACCCAGAAGATACATTTTCTGGATTTCGAATCCAACTTTGATCTTTCTTGCTCATTGTACAGGACGTACACAGGACTTTCAAATGTATGCAAATGAGAATAATCTGTCGGCTTCCCAGTCCACATCTCCATCGGAGTCTTCAGATCAATCGTCACTGAAGGAGAACGATTGATAATATAACAAGCGGTTTGACTGCTTCTGCCCAAAATGACTTTTCTAGACCTGCAGTCCTCAACATAGCTCTTGTTCTTTCCAACAAGGTCCTGTTCATCCGCTCCGCCACTCCATTCTGTTGAGGTGTGTAAGCCGTCGTGAATTGCCTTTGATGCCCTCATGTTGACAATATGCATCAAATTCGTCACTGGTATATTCTCCTCCATTGTCAGTCCTTAGACACTTGATTTTCTTTTCAGAATCAAGTTCAAACCCGCGCTTTGAAATCTTTGAAGATCTGGAAAACATCTGATTTCTTCTTGATTGGATACACCCAACATCTTCTAGAGAAATCATCAATGAACGAGACAAAGTATCTCGCTCCTCCTAGGGATACAACTGGTGCTTGCCAAACATCTGAATGAATCAGCTTCAATATGATTTTGCTCCTAACAGTAGAAGTGCCAAACTTTAATCTGTGTTGTTTACTGGTAACACAGTGCTCACAAAAGGGTAATGACACTTTTGTAAGTCCCGGCAGCAGCTTCCGTTCTGAGAGAATTTTCAACTCTCGTTCTGACATATGCCCGAGCTTTCTATGCCATAACACTGTTAATTCTTCTCCTGAACCAATTAATGCAACAGCTAGTTCTGCCTCTTTGTGTGTTTCTCCCAAAAGTACATACAGATTTGCAGCAACTTTTTCCGCCTTCATAACCACAAGCGCGCCCTTCACAATTTTCATGATCCCGTTCTCGATACGAGTTTTGCACCCGATGTCATCCAATTGCCCCAAGGACAAAAGATTTTTCGTCAGTCCTTTCACATGTCGTACCTCCTGTATGGTGCGAATGGTGCCGTCAAACATTTTAATTTTGATAGTACCGACCCCAACGATTTCCAAGGCATGATCATTTCTCATGAATACAGATCCTCCTGAGACTGGTTCATAATGATCAAACCATTCTCTCCGAGACGTCATGTACCACGTCGCACCTGAATCCATAATCCACGTGTCACAAAATTTCCTTGAGAGCTTTTATCGATACTCGTACACTCTTTCTAGAAGTGCCCTTTACCGCCACATTTAAAACAGTAAATATTTTTCTTCTTACTTCTTGACTTTGATCTACCTCGTCTTTGGCTCCCACTGGAGTCACGGTCCATAAATCTTCCTCTTATCATCGGTAAAGCCTCTGCCTGCTTCGAAGTTACCAACCTATCTTCCTTATTCTTGCGCTGACTTTCTTCTCCGAGAACCACAGTTAAGACATCGTCGAATCTTAGAAAGCCCATAAGAATATTGTTGGTAATGTTGATGATAAGTTGATCGTATGAATCTGGTAAACTTTGAAGTAGAAGCTCCGCACGTTCATTTTTCCCTATTTTATGCCCCATGGAAGTAAGTTGGGCAAATAAGTATTTAGTGTATTGATATGGTCGGTCATTGATGAGGATTCCGCCATCCGAAGAGTATAAAGCCTTCTCTTTAGGAAAATCATGTTGTGTAGCGACTTGATCTCGTACATATTTGTCAGAGTATCCCAGATAACTTTGGCTGTTTTTATCTCAGAGATACTTGACAAAACTTCGTCAGCTATAACCAAGTGTAAATTGGCAACAGCATTATCGTTCATCTCGTTCCAGTTTCCATCATCTGTAATATCCACCGGTCTATCTCCAATAGCCGCCAGCAATTTTCATTTCTTAAAACTGCTTGTATCTTTATTTTCCATAGCATAAAATTGCTTCCATTGAACTTTGCTATCTCGTACCTTCCTGCCATTATGTCTACAGCAATTTAGTAGACTAAACAAAATAATCCCGCCTTAAATAAAAAATCTCAAAAAATCTTTTCTGATGTGAAAGATCAGTCTAGGCTGCAACCACAGAGCATACTCAGAATTTTAAGAAATTTTAAACCAAGGCTCTGATACCACTTGTTGGTCCCACATGCGGAATTTGAGATAATAAATCCCGAAAATAAAGAATAAACTGGACACCGAGATTTACGTGGAAAACCCCTAAAAATTATTAGGGTAAAAACCACGGGCAAGATGAAAAGAATTCCACTATAATATTTTGTGGTGTACAACTCATTCACTGTGTTTCCAAAGAGAACACACACTCTCTTAATACAGGAGAACAAAACACCTCACAAATATTATAGAACTAAGCACTTAAATGCTTATAAGATGAGAGAAAACTGAAGAAGGGATGATTTCAGAATGAATGGGGGAGCTCTATTTATAGAGCCTCCTGTCAGTGTGAAGACGCGTATAAAACGCGTCTTCTGAAATTTCCACGAAATTTCATTTTGTGCAGCCCACGTTTTTCTTTCAATGAATGCAATGTTGGACAAATCTCCCGACATGCATTAATGCTCCTGCCTACAAAGTGGATTTAGGTACACCGGGGATAGATGGAATAGCTGGAATGGTGGGGATTGATGCGGTAGGTGGCACACTTGGTTTCGACAGTGCGGATGGAATAGTTGGGTTCGTAGAAACTGATGGCATTGGTGGCAAGCTTGGTTTTTGCAATGCCGCGAGGATAGTTGGGTTGGTAGGCATAGATGGTAATGGTGGCAACTGGCAATGTTGACGGAATTCTGGGCAACCCCCGGTCCAGATTGCAACAGATGACGTGAAGCGTCACATTTTTCGCTGTTGTGTGTGATGAATGTCATCACGGAAAGAACCATGAGACAGGTGTAAATGGTTCTGGCCATGATATATTTCGCTTCGAATTTGAAATAGGTTATGGAAAATTATCGAAACTTGGGATTTGGATTTGATGATGGATAACAAGTGGGATTTTGGCTGTCTACATCTTGATCTTGTCCGGAAAAATCAACTTCATGTGTAAAAGTCGTACGCATTCTCACATGATCAAAATCGCTTTCATACAAAATAAGTTGGTTGTATGCATTTATTCGAAAAATCACTCGATCCCAACAGCACGTAGATGCCCAGCTCAATCAAATTCAGACCACCTTGATAGCCTGTTGCAAGAAATTCTTGATCATATACGTTATCAAAAAAGAGGAAGTAGTAAAGGAGAAGAAGAGGTGGCAGCGATTAGATATGTTTTATTTTTTGCTTTTTAGGTGTATTAGGATGTAAGGACCTCTGCTAATTATATGTAAAGCCAAAGTCTTTTAGGTGTATTAGGATGTAAGGACCCGTGCTTTTTAGGTATATACTATTAAAGTTGAATGACTTATAGCAATTAAGTTTGGTGTCTTGATGTGTTTTTTGATAAATAAAAAATACTCTATTTCATATTACAAAAACATTCTATATTTATATAACAAAAATCATAAAAACCTATTTAATAAATATGTATCTTATCTTATCTTATCTATAATTTTTTAATTTAAAAATAATAATATCAGCACAAAATAAAATTTATCATCAATAACATTTTTAAAAGTTTTTATTTATTTTAGACAAAAAGTATTTGTTTAAAAAAAATACGTACGTATGCATCACATGCATAGAACTCTTAAGTATATTAATAAGATTAAGAAGTATAGAGTAATTAACTTATTTATAATTTATCTATAATTACAATATTTTATCTACTTTTAAAAATTTTGAAATTACTAAATATTCTTTTACGTGTATCTAAAGTGTTGAATAATTAATTCATAGTATATTTGTAATTTATCAAAAGTTACCATATCTGATCTATTTTTTAATAAATCATATAATTTAATCATTATTTAAACTTTTGAATATTTATTTCATTATTTAATGTCATATACTTTTTTTTTAAATAATAATCGCAAAAAATATGCATTAGAAATCATTAGTAAGATCAAAATAATGATATCGATGTTAGCGCAAGAATTTAGCTTTATCGAGAAAATAATTGTTAAAGAAAATTCAGTTTAATTTTGACTTTTATCATTAACACTCGTTAGGGCTTAAATTTTGGCAAATAAGATGTTTCCTTATTATGTTTACAATAATAAAAGGAAATATTTTTAATTTAAAATAATAGAAGGAAAACCGATATTTAGTTTTTTCAACGAATTTGGTGAGTATCTATGTGTGTGTGTGTATATATATATAGAATTTTGAAATATAATATAAATACACAAAAAGATGTTTAAATTTGGAATTTAAAGATTCGCCCGAAGAACGAGCTTTGATGGAACTCGAAGCTTATCATAGAATTTGCATCATGGATGATATGTCTAGCGATTTCGATCGTCTCGAGCACGCTCGCAGAACCGCCGAAGCTACCTACGCAAAATTTCCCCTCGATGCTGATGTGAGGACGCATACAAAACAATCTATGTTCTTCTAAATATGTATTCTAACTTTTTTTTTTTTGCTTGATGGGTTCAGAATTTGACTAGATGGGGCAGGGTGTTACTGGAGTTAGCGCAGTTTCACAGATGCCCGGAGTGCAAGAAGATGGTTCTAGGTTCAAAGTTCTTTTTTTTTTATGATTTTAAACCTGTGTGTGTTTTTACGTTAGAAACGAACTTATTTATGTAATCAAACTTTATTTATTTAACGGTTTTGCAGATGATGCTATATCCAAGTTAGAGGAGGCACTGGAGGTTGACCGAAGAAAGCATGACGCTCTTTGGGCCCTTGGGAATGGATATACATCTAAGGCAGCTCAATACTATGAGCAAGCAGCGCAACTGGTATATTCTACTGCATTAGAATTTTTTGTTGTGCATTAGTTTCCTGCTTAAGACGGCATTGTGGCTGCAGGAACCATCGAACGAACTTTATAAGAAATCTTCAGAAGTGGCAGCAAAGGTACAATCTTAATTTCAATGCAACTGCCTTCAAGGGTGTGTGCTTTGGGGATTCGATGTTTTATGGATTCTTGAATCTTATGATTGGAATATTTGTTTGTTACTCCTCTCGGGCTGCGTCAATTCATTTTATGAATTGCTCGATTTTGTTATTTATGTAAATCGTATTTTTCTGTTCAATAATATGCCCTTTTAATATGTTAATATCATTTACAAATATGCAATAATTATGATGTTTTCTTCATCTATGCTGATGTATGCATATGTATCGTGATCTCTGTTCCTAATAAGGTTCCTGAGTTGCATTTGGAGTTCCACAAGCATGGTTTCTCTCAGCAGGCTCTGGGACCAGACCCTTCTGCACCTACAAGTACAAAGGTAAACATCACACTGCATTCCAATGTTTGACGTATCTTCTCCTTTTGTTTTGGAATTTTAGTGAGAAAAACAAATTAATAACCCCATGGCAGAGGCTCATCTGTTCGTTCATCAGAATGAATACTTGTTCCTGTGCTCAAGATTGTTTGTCTATTGTGTTCATTGAAGAGATCCCCCCTATATCTTATAACTCTAGTTATGAAAGATAATCAAGTTGTTTTATTCATCACCAATAAGCCCTCTTTGTACATTTAAAACATAGTAGATGGACTCCATAAAACGAAACTAGATAAGACCAATCCGCAACAATCAAAGATAAACCAAATCCCTAAAATTCAAACATAACAGAAGCAGTACTACTTGACACTGAGACTTCTTGTTGGTCTCCTTAAACTTCCCATGTGTGTGTGCCTTGTAGACTATATCTTTATGGGGTGAACCTCCCAAGAACATCAAATCCCACACAAAACAACATCAGTTTAGCTTTTGGTTGTGTTGTTGTTGCTTTGACTACTTATTTTGTGCTTCATATTTCATTTCTTTTGTTTTTAAATTAAAACGTGATTTCTTTTCATCAGCAGCAGACAAAAAGGGCTAAAACTAGTGATCTCGTGTACCATATTTTCTAATGGCAATACATATATATGCATTCAGCATTTTCTTGCCGAATTTTAAATCCTTTTCTTCAAATTTTATGTAATATCATCAATTGTTCAGTTATTATTTTGTTGCGTTTTTTGTTTGTTTGTTTGTTTTAAGAGCTTAATTTTGTCAATTTTTTGTTGAATTAGTGGGACAGAGTAGAATTTTTTTGTTGAACTCAGCAACATTCATTTCTTCTGCATAACTACACAGGGGTCCCCCGACCGTTACATTTACCGTTGCTGCAAGAGTTGTGCGAGGAAGAGGCAAACCATATCTTCCTCAAGAAATGGTTTTCGAATTTCTTTCTCATCTTCCGGCTCAGGTCTTACTTGATGTGATGATGCATGTTTCCAATGATTGGAACCTTGTCGTCCATTCCCGAGCTTTCACCCAGCACCATCTTCGGAATTCAACTAGTGGAATCCTAATCCAGGAATGGATGTCGCCCTACAATGCGATTTATGTGGAAATGCGAAGGGGTTGTCTGGAGATATCTAAGCTTGACTACATGTTTAAAGATGTAGCGCGGACTAGCTGTAACGGTTTAGTATTGCTCCCTGATCCCGTAGAGCATCCTCCTATTCTTCATGTTGTTAATCCCTTAACAAAGCAGCAGACCGTTCTTCCTCGATATTTGCATGATACAAAAGACCATGTAGTTTTTGGTTTAGCATTTGTTGAAGCTTCCATGGAGTATAAAGTGGTATGTGTGTATCCTGAAGAATCCTTTTGTCTGAGGACGCATATTTATGTGCTAACTGTTGGAGTCGATAAAGCTTGGAGAAGCATTGACATAAAACAATTACTTCACAGAAATGAGAGAGATGGTGTCCATTGTGGTCCGTTGGTTACTGGAGGCTATGTAAGCTGGATAGGGGAAAGTTTTGTTTTGACGTTGAATGTTGAGACTGAAGCCGTTTGCCGTTTCCTTGCTCCTCAATTGTCAGGTAAAATCGGAAAATTTTTGGCGATGGGAAGTAAGCTATCCTTTGTTTCTCGGAACCGCAAGTGTATGAGGGATGTTTGGGAAATGAATCCCAAAACTGGGGAAGTAACTATGATTCTTAGATTTGATTTGAAACCAGTGAGACGTAGATTTGCGGACTCGTTCAAGGTCAAGGATATGAGATCAGTAGTTCCCATTTGTTGGTTAGTCGTTAGGGAGGTGTTGCTCTACTCTCATGGGTTCGCCACGAGGCATTACGTAGCTTATAATGTTAAAACAGGAGAGATTCAGTCGATTGAGCTGGGCAGCTGTGCAAAAAAGCACCATTTTGAAGCCCATGTGAACAGCTTGGTCTCGTTGGAAGGATTTTAAGACCCTGACATGGAATTTTAAATGGGTAATTAATTTTAATGTCAGTGTGAATGAATTGTTATTTGATGGACTTGTTATCCTCGATTCATACATAAAACACATTCAAGTGACGTAACATCAAAAGCCATTTTTCTTTTTAAAAATAACAACACACCAAATGTATTACAAAAAAGAAGCCATTTTATTTTATTGCTTATGAAGTACTAAGACAAGAAGCTGGATGGATTCTTCCATCAGTCATTCTCAGCAACACACATAAGGATCAGCAATGGAAACTGATGACACAATTGTGCCTTTAGAACCTGCCCCAGCTTCCCAACTGGAAGTTTTAAATGTAAAATCTTGAGTCATAAAAGCGCTGTCCAGGATCCGAGCAACACGGGCAAAGATTTGGATAACTCGACCTCTCCATGACAAAAAAGTTTTCAAAAAATGTTATCACCTAATAGGACTTCAATAATAACACTAATTACCAATAATTTGTTTAGATATCACTTATCAGCCGTCAACATCAAAGCATCATTGCAACTAAATTTCCAGTGCTTCCTCATTAATATACAGGGACGTGATAAATGTGAACTAAAACAGAACTAAAATTTTCATATGCTGAAGCCACAAAACGCTCTTCGAAAAGACCAAACCTAAGTCACATGTTATTCTAGATAAAGCAAATTTTAAGCAAAGGGACGTAAGACCCTAACACCGATGCTTTCAGGCCAGAAAAACTTATTCCTCAAAATACTCTATAAAGTATTAAAATTATATTTCAAATGTTGGACTGACGGGAAAAAAATTTAATCAGCACAAGCTCCCACTAGAGAGTGCATTTACAAGTGTTGGAATATTTACGTTCTATCTCCTCCCGGAGATACTGTATCCAGAACTCATGTACCTTCACCAGCTATTGCTGTTCAACCTCAGCAATCTTCCTCTCTGCTTTTAGCAAAAGACTTGATTTTTTCAACTGTTGATGATGTGGTTGACGCAATAGCTCAAGTAACCATTTCCATCGAAGCTATGACTATTGATCCTTCAATTGTTGAGCAAGTGTCTGCACCTTATCCGCCTCCTTCTCCATAACCAATTCACGTAGAAGCTTCAGAGACTAGAGTTGTTCCCGTTGTCTCTCATACTCAATTGCAAAAAGAAGTCATTACCACTTATACCATCTCTACTTAAACTTCCGTTCAGTATACTGCACCAAATGATGACATGCCATGGCTGAGGGCACCCCAAACATTGACTATTTTTGCTAGCGTTCCTCAGACAGATCTTGAAATTTATGTGCCAAATGAAGAGTTCATTGCTGAATCAGATATTTTCGTTCATCCAGATGACAAAGCAGAAGCCAGAGCAGCTAGATTTCAGGAAACCGTGGACCTCTTTGCCAAAATCAAAGGAATAAAACTCTTACACCAGAATCTGATGATGTTACTCGTGTGGAATCCAAACCGGAAGATCTTACTGCCATGAGCAGATCTCTTGAATCCTTGATTAAAGATACTCAGTACAGTGTTACTGATTCAAAGAGCAACTTGGAGCTTTTCAATACGAGAATCATGGGACATGTGGAGCTTATTCAGACCGATCTACTTTCTCTCCGCAGTTCTTTTGTTCAATTTTGTGGGAAATCAGATAATAGTGAAATTTTTTTTTTTGTATTTCATTTTTTTTGAATTGATATAATACACGGTATTATATAGGAGATTACAAGGAGAAAAATAAGGAAACTAACTCAATCCTAAATCTGGAAACTACCTAACTAATTCCCTCAATCTCAGGGTCTCAGGGATTACAAATTAATTCTCCCAACCTATTTACAGAGCTATTTATAGCTCAACGACACCTCGACACTCCCCCTCAAGCTGAGGAATAGATGTCTTCCATTCCCAGCTTGGATACAAGATCATGGAAACTCGAACTGTTCAGCCCCTTTGTTAGAACATCGGCTAATTGTCTCTCTGATGGAACATAGGACATACACACTAACCCTTCCTCCAGTTTTTCTTTGATGAAATGTCTATCAATTTCAATATGCTTTGTCCTATCATGTTGTATGGGATTATGAGCCATATTAATAGCGGACTTGTTGTCACAGTAGAGCTTCATAGGACCCTCCCATTGGACTCTCAAATCATCCAAAATGATTCTCAGCCAAAGTAATTCGCATAATCTTTGAGCAATAGCCCTGAATTCTGATTCCGCAGATGACCTTGCCACTACATTCTGCTTCTTGCTCCTCCATGTCACTAGGTTACCTCCAAGAAAAGTACAATATCCTGTAGTTGATCTTCTATCCACTAGGGAGCCAGCATAGTCAGCGTCAGTGTAGGCTTCCAGAGTAAGAGTGCCATTCCTTTTGAACAAGATTCCTTTCCCCGGATTGCCTTTCAAGTAATGCAGTACCCTGTAAGCAGCCTGAAGATGAGGTTCTCTTGGATCATGCATGAATTGACTGATCATACTTACAGAATATGTTATGTCTGGTCGAGTGTGAGTAAGGTATATGAGTCTGCCAACCAACCTTTGGTACATTCTTTTATCCACAGCTGGTTCTTCTTTAGCTTCTCCCAACTTATAGTTTGGATCTATTGGAGTAGAGATCGGTTTACACCCAGTCTTCCCTGTTTCTGCCAATAAATCAATTACGTACTTTTTCAGCTTGCACACATTGTTACCTGTGTCCCCTTCAAATCCCGGTGGGATGTTCATGTAGATTTCCTCATTTAGGTCACCATGGAAGAATGCATTCTTAACATCATATTGTAGCAGTTGCCAATTGAAGTGAGCAGCCAATGCTAACAGGATTCTCACAGTGTTCATTTTTGCAACTGGAGCAAAGGTTTCCTGATAATCCACCCCATAAGTCTGAGTGTACCATTTGGCTACTAACCTTGCTTTATATCTTTCAAGGGATCCATCAGCCTTGTACTTCAATGTAAAAATCCACTTGCAATCAACAATGTTTTTTCCCTTCGGTTTATCAACGATCTCCCATGTTTTATTCTTTTCTAATGCACTCATTTCCTCTCTCATAGCATCCCTCCATTCCCTTTTTGACAATGCCTCAGCCATATTGTTAGGGATGGCAATGGTGTTCAAACTCACAATGAATCTTTTATGGGTTGGTGATAGGCGCTTGAGAGAGACATAGTGAGATAGTGGATAGAGTGGATGTTTAGTACATTCTCTGGTTCCTTTTCTAACAGCAATGGGAAGATCTAGAACGGTTGTTGAATTAGTGGTTTGTTCAACAGGTTGTGTGTGTAAAGGTGGATCTGATCTTACCGTAATTTCATTTCCAGAATTTGGATTGGATTCTTGGACTTGTGTCAGTTCAGGAACGGTCTTTCTCCTTGAATACACCTGAGGAAATCTTGGGAAATTGTGAGTAGGAGATGATACGGGTTCAGTGACAGGATCGGGTGACTCAGATGTGACTGGTTCAGAGGACTCGGGTTCAACAACACGGGTTGGCACATACGGAAGGTCAAGGGTTTTAAGTGGTTCAAAGGACTCACAAGTACTATCTTCCATCATTGAAATCTCCCCCTGAAGAGAGGACTTGAAAAAAAAAGGTTTATTTTCTGTGAAAGTGACATCTGCAGAGATGTAAAATTTTCTGTTAGAGGGGTCGTAACACTTGTATCCCTTTTGAGTGGATGAGTAACCGAGGAAAACACATTTGATGGCTCTGGGGTCTAGTTTCCCTCTATGTTGTTTGTGGACATGAACAAATGCAGTACACCCAAATACCCTAGGTGTGATGCCATTTGAGCAAGACTTCTACTGGATAACTTGATATGTACTTTTTGTGATAGCATTTGATGCTACTGTCTAGATAAAGTTATTCTCTCTGGACAACTCATCAACATGCCTTGCCAAGTTGCAGAGTGCAGGCCACATATTTTTCCTGAAACAAATTCTCCCTTCCATTTATTCTTCTGTTATTCAAATTGTTTGAATTACACTTCAAAGAAATTTTTATTTATTAGAGCTGATATATTTTATAAATATTCAATTAAACTTCTTAGATTGCAGCTGAGTTGAATTTTCTTTCTAAATTTGCTAATTGGAATGAATATATTATCAATTGCATTTTCATGATGCTGTGATCTATGCATGAATCAAAGCATTGTTTGATATTAGGTGGATTATTGAGTGTAACAAAATGCATAGTATTCAATAGTTTTATAACTGTTATATATAGTGAAAGTATACACAGATAGAATGTCATACACAAAATTATGTTTAGATTGAGTCTTACGGAAGAGTGACCAAAAGAAGATTTCTTTGACAAAACGCGGTCTGTGACTACGAATCAGTACATTGACTAAAATGTTTTGGCTTGCATGAAAAAGTTTGTTCTTGAATGTAAATAATGAGACTTTGTTTTGGGAGCTCAAAATATGTGTTGTTATTGAGACTGTTATAACCTTTTTTCCAAAATGATATATCACTTGATCTTGCATCATATTCCTTACTTTTTATTTAACACAGCTTGACCGGTATGGAACTACCATATGTCGAAACCAAGGTCACAAAAATGTCAAGTCTTGTGGCCCTTTCACTTGCAAGACATCTACGTTCAATTGGAGCGAAATTATATGGAGCTTTCTGGTGTTCACATTGTCAGGATCAGAAAGAAGTAATCTATTTTGCTAGAACTTCCAGGAAAACTATTTTTGTTAGTCTGCTGCAGAGTTAAATGAAGCAAAGGATCAGAGTTGTGGTAAATTGATCAGGAAAACTATTTTTGTTATTTACAAGAAAAATCAAACTCTAATTAGATTGTTTGGTGTATTAAATGTAATATAAATGTTCCAGTCAACCTTCGTTATAAAAATATCACGGGTCTACCCTGCCTATGCTGAACATTTTTTTAAATATTTATACTTCCATGCCTACGTTGAACTAGTTTTCTATGATAAATAGTTTTAGGGGGATGATCGTTGAATTCTGGCAGAAATTACTATATTTTTCATTTTTCACTCATCACACTAGATATGCTTAGAGGCAGTGAATAAGAGGTTTTTGAGGTTAGGGATATCAACTTTTGGAGTTAATGTTGCAGAATGCTGGTGAACTATCATCATCTTCCAAATTGGACTAACTATTTTTTCTTTGTGCTTGTATTTGATTTATGCGTGGACAGATGTTTGGGCGTGAAGCGGCCAAATTGTTGAACTATGTGGAGTGCTTTCCTGATGGTATAAAGAAAGGAAATAAAGTGGACGAGGCTTGTTTATGTTGGGAATAGTGCCCTAAAAGCATTGTAATTAGACTATGTTTTAATATTATTAATAAAAGTGACATTTATTATTGAACATATTTACATGAAATTTATTGTCTTAAATATCATAGAAAAATCCCTACTTTATTGGATGTAACCATGATTTTAGTATATATAAAAGTTATATATACAAGAGGATTAAAATTATGGATAATAAACTTAAATTAAGTCTGTGATGAAATTAATTAAATTATGGGAAAGCATCACTAATGCGGCCCATGAGCATTAAGAATGTGACCGTCTTATCCGGACTGTCGATGTAGAGACATCTAGATGGGGGCATTTATATATAATGAGATTATGTAGGTCTTAGACTGATTTAATTAGACATTTCATAATAAATTCCGTTGTTAATATGAAATTTAAATTAAATCATAAAGATGATCAAATATGAATAAATCTGAATCCTTATGTGATTATAGACTCATGTTCATTTCAACTGTGATTCTTGATTTGCTTGTTTAAAGTTTGCAATTATGCATTCTTAATACTTGTATTTTAGATTTACATTTGAAATTAATGGCTAGGAATATGAATTCAGACATGGAATCGATTCCTTCTTGCGAGAAGCAGAAATATAATTCTCTCATTTGTTAATTTTAGAACTGAGTGTGGGCCCAATTAATTTACAATTAAATTATAAATTGAACCACTCACTAGTGAATTAATGGTAAATGAGGATAATAAGTAATTGAAGAGGTAAACGAAAAATTCCTAGCTTCAATTATGAATTGTCTATATATGGAGGATTAATTCATATGTAATGATTATATCAATGGACTACTCGTTTTGTAGAGTAAATATTTCATAATGAAGAAGAGTGCAATTTCATACTTTTAGTGGAGCAATTATGGAATTAATAAGTTGGGTAAATAATTTAAAGAGTTTAATTATTTATCTAACTTATTGAAGCTTCTAATTATGAGTCCATGGTCCCCAGTACGTTTTTCAAATTAATGACGGATAAAAATGCAATTTAGAAATCACTCGAGATAATGGAAATTTGTTTTCATATCATCAAAGGCTTAGATATAAATATAATTAAATATGAGTTATTAATTATATTTAAATTATAATTATGAATAATTATAAATTTAGTTATCGTGATAGTATCATAAAAGGACATACAGATTTTTTCAAATACGATAGGCTATTGATTTTTAAAAAGTAGTCAACATTGATCAACTTGTATATTATTATTATTTTATAAAATAAAAAATTGAATTAAACATGTGAAAATTGTTTTCATTGTTTTAAAAATCAAGGCAATTAATTGGCATTGAAACTTAAGAAGAAAATTTTTTTTCTATAACGATCAATTTGCAACTGTTGAATGTCAATTATTTATATAGAACATTACAGGCAATTCAAGATATAAGAAAATTGAAGAAAGGGACATCTTGAAAAAATATTTTCATTTGATGAAAATATATTCGAGCATAATATATTCTCTAAGAGATTAAAAAAAAAAATTGATTTCTAAGGTTGTATATTTCTGAGTACCCACACACTACCGTATCGATAGAAAGGATTGTACTGGAAGGCTTTGGTTTCTACAGATCTCGGATTCACAAAAAGAAAGAAAACTACAAGAGATTAGTTTTTCTAGAAAATAATTTTATTTAAATTCATCATTAATTTATATTCATATGTTCGATTATAATTTATGAAATTATGTAATCGCTTCTGCTGTGTTTCTCTGATTTGATCAAAATAATTTTTATAGCTGGAATCGTTCCGAAGACTCTATAAATTTCCAACAGTTTGTATGTTAAAATTGAAGGATTCCCAACCTGGGTAATCAGTGGTCAGGTATGATACCTCTTCAATTGAATATGAAACCATGGTTCCCGCATATTTTTTTCACTCTATTTCACATTCACAAAAACTTTCCTAAAACTGATGATGATTGATTGCCCTACCACCCACTTCATTTGATACGTTTTGACTGCTTATTTCTGTAATTCTGTTAGATATTAGCATATAGAACTACTATTTCTTTCACTTCATCGTCTTGGGGTTGCCGTAAGACTCGTGCCTTTTTATACACCTTTTGTGATGCTTCATTATCTAAAAGATACTTGTTCCAGGTCTTAGTGGGGAGGAGGAGTTCGCTGAGCTTGCTGAATTAACTGGTATCAAACTTGAAGATTTAAACCAACCAAAGTAGGTGGTCACCCAGCCCCTGAGAAACTAGGCTGCACCATGTTGTTTAGTAGCCTAAAGCAACATGATTGCACCTTTCTCTATATTTCTACAGTTACCATAGATCAACTAGCCTTAAACAATGTTCATGCAGGTGTTCTTTCGATTGAGCACAAGGAACAGAGAGAACGAAAAAGGGGAGAAAGGTGCGCCAATTCCTGAATTTTCCTGTGAAACATATGTTCCGAAGACATTTCTTGTTGCCCAATGAATTTGCTTTGCATGATGGTGCATCGTCAAAAAATTGTAAATGGTAGCAGTGACTGATCTTGTATAAGTTCATAAGTAAGATTATCATGAATCTTGGACATCATGATGGGTAGAGTGCTGTTCCTTGAGATAATTGGATATTGAGCACGTAATTAATAGAATTACGGATTGTGGAAATATTTTGCTGCGAAGCAAATAAATCTCTCTTGTAAATTGTCCTAAGCTCAAGCTTTGTGTATATTGGTTTCTTTTCAATAGGTCTATATATGCTGGTTAGAACCAAATTGTCTCTTGAATTCCCATCTCCCTTCATTTTCTTTTTATTATTACAGTTGTTTGGCTAGTCAATTCTAGAAAATCTTTGTCATCCAACTAATTTGTGTTCTTTGTGTTAGTGGAAATGTGTTTCTTCTGGTCACGAGTCTCATAGGTTGTTCGGAAACATGTGGAAATAAGTTGTTTGTTTAGTTATTTTACATTTGTTGGTCTTAGTTCACCGAATTGTGATGTTTTAAGAATCAATGATGTTAGATGTGCTTAATCTAGGAGGAGTTAAACAACCATTAGGCGGTCTTTATTTACCAAAATAGCGAAAACATCCAGGTTTGTGTACCTGTTATTTTCAACCAATTAATGATAAGATTAAGACAATTAACGAATTTAAACTTGATGATACAATTTGAATAGTTATCGTGCATTTTAAAGATTAAAGTTAAAAGTATATGTTCGTGTACATTTTAGTATTCTCGTTAATATTATTGTATCTAGGGATTAGGGATGGTATATTATTGTCAAAAACCGTCGCTATATTAATCGACGGTTTTTTTAAAAAACCGTCGTTTAATGAAGCGACGGTTTGTATATAAACACTGCCATAAAATTCACAAATAAACTATTACGCAAAAATTAAAATCATGTATTAAATTTTCTGTAAAAAAAAAACTTTAAAACCTGATATGCGCGAGATATGCAGTTCCACGTAACGCTGGAAGATCGTACCGACTAGCAAATCTATGAAATAAATACGAAAAAATGTCAGTACAAAATATAAAACCGAAACTTCGAAAAATTTATAGAGTTTCGCTACTACCAGAGGTGGGCGAAACTTCAAAAACCGTCGAAAGATATTTAACCGTCGCCAATAGCGACAGCTTTTCCAAAAACCGTCGCCGATATGCATAACCGTCGCTTTTCGCGACGGTTCAGAAAAAAACCGTCGTTAATAGCGACGGTTGTGGACAACTGTCGATATTGGCGACGGGCATCAAAAACTGTCGCTATGAGCGACGGCTCCAAAAACCGTCGTCGTTTATTGCGACGAGCTTGTATTATACCGTCTCACATGGCGACAGGTACAAACCCGTCGCCTAATATGGCAGCGACGGGCTTCAATGGGTAAAAAACCCGTCGCACAACTTTGCGACGGTTTAGTCAAACCGTCGCAATATTAGCGACGGTTTAGTCAAACCGTCGCAATATTAGCGACAGTTTATTAAAAACTGTCACTGCACCGTCGCAATTTTAACGACAGTTTATCAAAAACTGTCGCTACAATAGCGACGGTTGACGATAAACCGTTGCTAAAAAAGCGACGGTTGAAGGAAAACCGTCGCTATAATAGCGACGGATTGAGTAAAACCTTCGCTAATTCATCCGTTTTTTTGTAGTTATCGTACCGAAAATTACGGTATAAACAAATTCATACCGATATTGTACCGAAATTTCGGTACATACAACTAACATATCGATTATACCGAAATTGTACGTATGTAAATCCGGATTCAATCACAATCTATACGCATTCGAAGCCAAATCAACAACTTCGTACCTTCCAGAAGAAATTCTATCTTTCAAGATGTTGAATGCGTGTTATCCTCGTACTACTTTTACCACTGCTTCATGTCCGTGAGGCAAGAGAAATCTTATTTTGGGTTATCATGATAATCACTTGAAGGACAGAAAGTGATTAGGTTATGTAATTGTGTTGAGGTTTAAACCACATTGAAATTCCATTTAATTTACACAAGACAACATGGCAAATTAATCTCTTAAGAGGAGGAGCATCTGTACGCAAAATTTCTTAACATCTTCGTACCTTCTAAGATGCAAAGCATCTTTGCATGAAATATTGCATTTGCTGCATGAAAATTAAGGATCAAATCCTAAAGAAAATGGCCGGACACAGAGTGTCGCACAATTTTGCTTTACCAAAATAACATTGGAATGAAAAAGTCGCTCACTGAAAAAATGTTTTCATCCATGGCTAGTACTATTGGTTAATCATCGACGAATCAACCGAACTTTTTGACATAAATGAATTTTATCAAACTAGTTCTGTCTACCTTATCAGTGTGCACACTTCTTCACTAGCCTTATCTTCTCTTTAATTTAATTATTTGTTTGTGCTTGAGCATTCCAGTGCATCTAGTTTAGCATGAATGAAATCCCGAAGGTGCCATCTCCCCTTAATTTTTTCTTATATATGTTTGTTTACTTAATTCTGGCGAATCTTAGTCGTGCAACATGCATGGTTCGTCGTCGTGTCTGCGAAATGGCATGATAGAGGTGATCTGGAGGAGTGCATCACATTGTGTTGTAACGAAACAGATATAAACTATTACTGCAAACCGTGAAACAACGCAATACATAACATATATAAATAAATGAACAAAATCCCCAACCACTGTGGTATGATTTGGGACAACGATTGATAACTGGAATGGAGTTGAAACCTAAACATGAAGAGGAAATGTATGCTCCAGATCACAAACGAAATCTAAAAAGTCGACATACTAGACATAATAAATTCATCAGGGATCCCTTCCGTGCATGGCACACTTCTTGGCCTATTGTATATTAATGAAATTCCAGCAATGAAATCCAATCATGTGATGAAAATTCTAGTTGGATGGTGGCGGAGTCGATATGAATGGGATGTAAGGGATAAAGCTAGTGGGAATGGAATACAATAGAGGCAAAGTGTGTTGGTCCCACATGCGGAATTTGAGATAATAAATCCCGAAAATAAAGAATAAACTGGACACCGAGATTTACGTGAAAAACCCCTAAAAATTATTATGGTAAAAACCATGGGCAAGATGAAAAGAATTCCACTATAATATTTTGTGGTGTACAACTCACTCACTGTGTTTCCAAAGAGAACACACACTCTCTTAATACAGGAGAACAAAACACCTCACAAATATTATAGAACTAAGCACTCAAATGCTTATAAGATGAGAGAAAACTCGAAGAAGGGATGATTTCAGAATGAAGGGGAGATCTCTATTTATAGAGCCTCCTGTCAGTGTGAAGACGCGTATAAAACGCGTCTTCTGAAATTTCCACAAAATTCTGGAATTTTGTGCGGCCCACGTTTTTCTTTCACAATTCATTGAATGCAATGTTGGACAAATCTCCCGACATGCATTAATGCTCCTGCCTACATTTCTCCCACTTGGAGATTTGAATGAGAATCAAACACATCTCCACACATCTTTTCAATCTTGCCATTCCCTGCTGCTTACGTTTCTGCTAGGCCACTTGAAAATCTACATCACTCAAACTTATCAGTGTTCACTGGTTTGGTCAGAAAATCAGCTATGTTTTCTTTTGTATGGATTTTCTGCATATCCACGCTTCCTTCTTCTACTACTTCCCGTACAAAGTGAAATAGCACTCCAATGTGTTTAGTCCTGGAATGAAAGGCTGGATTCCTTGCGATGTGCAAGGCACTCTGACTATCACAAAACAAAGGAACATTATCTTGTTTGTGCCCGATCTCCTCCAATAACCTTTTAATCCATATTGCCTTCTTGCAAGCTTGAGTAGCTGCCATATATTCTGCTTCTGTTGTAGATAACGCCACAACTGTCTGCTGTTTTGAAACCCAGCTTACTGCTCCCCCTGCAAGTGTAAACACATAACAGTAGTAGATTTTCTCTTATCAGAATCACCTACATAATCTGAATCGACATAGCCCCTGAGTGTAAAATCCGATCCTCTGTAACATAATGCAGCATTCGAGATACCCTTAATGTATCTAAGGATCCTCTTAACAGTGCTCCAATGCTCTCTTTCAGGATTCGCCATATACCGACTAACTGCTCCCACTGCTTGAGCAACGTCCGGTCTTGTACAGATTATAGCGAACATCAAACTTCCCACTGCTGATGCATATGGTACTCGAGACATCTCCATCCTCTCTGCTTCACTGCTAGGACACATCTCGGAGGATAACTTGAAGTTAACAAGAAAAGGGGTCGAAATTGGCTTACTATCTTGCATGTTGAAGCGTTGCAAGACTTTCTTCAAATAATTTCTCTGTGAAAGCCAAATCTTTCTGTTACTTCTATCTCGGTGAACTTGCATCCCTAGAATCTTGTGTGCTGGTCCCAAGTCCTTCATATCAAATTTCCTAGCCAACTGTGCCTTCAATCCTTGGACCTGATCTTTGTTGGGGCCTGCTACCAACATGTCGTCCACATACAACACAGCAAAATGATATAATCATCACTAGACCTCTTGAAATACGTACAAGGGTCCGCACTTAATCTATTGTATCCAAGGCTCATGATATAGGAATCAAATCTCTTGTACCAATACCTCGGCGCCTGTTTGAGACCGTACAGAGATTTGTTCAACCTGCAAACCAAGTTCTCTTTGCCTTTTTCCGCAAAACCTTCTGGCTGGAGCATATAGATTTCTTCTTCAAGATCTCCATGAAGAAATGCTGTTTTCACATCTAGCTGTTCTAAATGTAGGTCAAACACTGCACACAATGCCAACACTACTCTGACTGTTGTGAGTCGAACCACATGAGAAAATATCTCATTGAATTCAATGCCTTCTTTCTGAGCATATCCTTTTACCACAAATCTAGCACGATACCGCTCCACTTGGTTATTGCCATCACGCTTGATCTTATAGACCCATCTGTTTCCAATGGCTTTCCTCCCTCGTGGTAGTGTAACAAGATCCCAAGTTTTATTTCTGTCTAATGCCTCCAACTATTCTTGCATTGCTATCATCCACAAGGATACATCCGAGCTTTGAGGAGCCTCGTGGAAACTCGATGGCTCACCATCCTCTGATAATAGACAATATGCAATATTGCTTTCAGTGACATAATCTGAAAGCCAACCTGGTGGGTCTTCTGTCTCGAGTCGACTGCCTCACATTGGAAACCTCAGACTCAACATGTTCTTGTTCTTCGTGCTCTGGTACTGCTTCACAAGAAACTTGACCTTCGTCCGTCTTATTTTCCACCTGAAAAATAGTAGTTTCTGAATTCGGTGTGCCTTTGTCTCCCTTTACTTTATCTTCCTCGAAGATAACATCCCTGCTGATGACAAGCTTGTGAACAGTTGGATCCCACAAGCGAAACCCCTTTACTCCATCAGCATAACCCAAGAAGATACATTTTCTGGATTTCGAATCCAACTTTGATCTTTCTTGCTCATTGTACAGGACGTACACAGGACTTTCAAATGTATGCAAATGAGAATAATCTGTCGGCTTCCCAGTCCACATCTCCATCGGAGTCTTCAGATCAATCGTCACTGAAGGAGAACGATTGATAATATAACAAGCGGTTTTGACTGCTTCTGCCCAAAATGACTTTTCTAGACCTGCAGTCCTCAACATAGCTCTTGTTCTTTCCAACAAGGTCCTGTTCATCCGCTCCGCCACTCCATTCTGTTGAGGTGTGTAAGCCGTCGTGAATTGCCTTTTGATGCCCTCATGTTGACAATATGCATCAAATTCGTCACTGGTATATTCTCCTCCATTGTCAGTCCTTAGACACTTGATTTTCTTTTCAGAATCAAGTTCAACCCGCGCTTTGAAATCTTTGAAGATCTGGAAAACATCTGATTTCTTCTTGATTGGATACACCCAACATCTTCTAGAGAAATCATCAATGAACGAGACAAAGTATCTCGCTCCTCCTAGGGATACAACTGGTGCTTGCCAAACATCTGAATGAATCAGCTTCAATATGATTTTGCTCCTAACAGTAGAAGTGCCAAACTTTAATCTGTGTTGTTTACTGGTAACACAGTGCTCACAAAAGGGTAATGACACTTTTGTAAGTCCCGGCAGCAGCTTCCGTTCTGAGAGAATTTTCAACTCTCGTTCTGACATATGCCCGAGCTTTCTATGCCATAACACTGTTAATTCTTCTCCTGAACCAATTAATGCAACAGCTAGTTCTGCCTCTTTGTGTGTTTCTCCCAAAAGTACATACAGATTTGCAGCAACTTTTTCCGCCTTCATAACCACAAGCGCGCCCTTCACAATTTTCATGATCCCGTTCTCGATACGAGTTTTGCACCCGATGTCATCCAATTGCCCCAAGGACAAAAGATTTTTCGTCAGTCCTTTCACATGTCGTACCTCCTGTATGGTGCGAATGGTGCCGTCAAACATTTTAATTTTGATAGTACCGACCCCAACGATTTCCAAGGCATGATCATTTCTCATGAATACAGATCCTCCTGAGACTGGTTCATAATGATCAAACCATTCTCTCCGAGACGTCATGTACCACGTCGCACCTGAATCCATAATCCACGTGTCACAAAATTTCCTTGAGAGCTTTTATCGATACTCGTACACTCTTTCTAGAAGTGCCCTTTACCGCCACATTTAAAACAGTAAATATTTTTCTTCTTACTTCTTGACTTTGATCTACCTCGTCTTTGGCTCCCACTGGAGTCACGGTCCATAAATCTTCCTCTTATCATCGGTAAAGCCTCTGCCTGCTTCGAAGTTACCAACCTATCTTCCTTATTCTTGCGCTGACTTTCTTCTCCGAGAACCACAGTTAAGACATCGTCGAATCTTAGAAAGCCCATAAGAATATTGTTGGTAATGTTGATGATAAGTTGATCGTATGAATCTGGTAAACTTTGAAGTAGAAGCTCCGCACGTTCATTTTTCCCTATTTTATGCCCCATGGAAGTAAGTTGGGCAAATAGAGTATTTAGTGTATTGATATGGTCGGTCATTGATGAGGATTCCGCCATCCGAAGAGTATAAAGCCTTCTCTTTAGGAAAATCATGTTGTGTAGCGACTTGAT
Source organism: Primulina tabacum (assembly GCF_025594145.1). Lineage (NCBI taxonomy): Eukaryota > Viridiplantae > Streptophyta > Magnoliopsida > Lamiales > Gesneriaceae > Primulina > Primulina tabacum. The sequence continues at coordinate 3,882,787 of NC_134550.1, read as the reverse complement.
CTCGTACATATTTGTCAGAGTATCCCAGATAACTTTGGCTGTTTTTATCTCAGAGATACTTGACAAAACTTCGTCAGCTATAACCAAGTGTAAATTGGCAACAGCATTATCGTTCATCTCGTTCCAGTTTCCATCATCTGTAATATCCACCGGTCTATCTCCAATAGCCGCCAAGCAATTTTCATTTCTTAAAACTGCTTGTATCTTTATTTTCCATAGCATAAAATTGCTTCCATTGAACTTTGCTATCTCGTACCTTCCTGCCATTATGTCTACAGCAATTTTAGTAGACTAAACAAAATAATCCCGCCTTAAATAAAAAATCTCAAAAAATCTTTTCTGATGTGAAAGATCAGTCTAGGCTGCAACCACAGAGCATACTCAGAATTTTAAGAAATTTTAAACCAAGGCTCTGATACCACTTGTTGGTCCCACATGCGGAATTTGAGATAATAAATCCCGAAAATAAAGAATAAACTGGACACCGAGATTTACGTGGAAAAACCCCTAAAAATTATTAGGGTAAAAACCACGGGCAAGATGAAAAGAATTCCACTATAATATTTTGTGGTGTACAACTCATTCACTGTGTTTCCAAAGAGAACACACAATCTCTTAATACAGGAGAACAAAACACCTCACAAATATTATAGAACTAAGCACTTAAATGCTTATAAGATGAGAGAAAACTCGAAGAAGGGATGATTTCAGAATGAATGGGGGAGCTCTATTTATAGAGCCTCCTGTCAGTGTGAAGACGCGTATAAAACGCGTCTTCTGAAATTTCCACGAAATTTCATTTTGTGCAGCCCACGTTTTTCTTTCAATGAATGCAATGTTGGACAAATCTCCCGACATGCATTAATGCTCCTGCCTACAAAGTGGATTTAGGTACACCGGGGATAGATGGAATAGCTGGAATGGTGGGGATTGATGCGGTAGGTGGCACACTTGGTTTCGACAGTGCGGATGGAATAGTTGGGTTCGTAGAAACTGATGGCATTGGTGGCAAGCTTGGTTTTTGCAATGCCGCGAGGATAGTTGGGTTGGTAGGCATAGATGGTAATGGTGGCAACTGGCAATGTTGACGGAATTCTGGGCAACCCCGGTCCAGATTGCAACAGATGACGTGAAGCGTCACATTTTTCGCTGTTGTGTGTGATGAATGTCATCACGGAAAGAACCATGAGACAGGTGTAAATGGTTCTGGCCATGATATATTTCGCTTCGAATTTGAAATAGGTTATGGAAAATTATCGAAACTTGGGATTTGGATTTGATGATGGATAACAAGTGGGATTTTGGCTGTCTACATCTTGATCTTGTCCGGAAAAATCAACTTCATGTGTAAAAGTCGTACGCATTCTCACATGATCAAAATCGCTTTCATACAAAATAAGTTGGTTGTATGCATTTATTCGAAAAATCACTCGATCCCAACAGCACGTAGATGCCCAGCTCAATCAAATTCAGACCACCTTGATAGCCTGTTGCAAGAAATTCTTGATCATATACGTTATCAAAAAAGAGAAGTAGTAAAGGAGAAGAAGAGGTGGCAGCGATTAGATATGTTTTATTTTTTGCTTTTTAGGTGTATTAGGATGTAAGGACCTCTGCTAATTATATGTAAAGCCAAAGTCTTTTAGGTGTATTAGGATGTAAGGACCCGTGCTTTTTAGGTATATACTATTAAAGTTGAATGACTTATAGCAATTAAGTTTGGTGTCTTGATGTGTTTTTTGATAAATAAAAAATACTCTATTTCATATTACAAAAACATTCTATATTTATATAACAAAAATCATAAAAACCTATTTAATAAATATGTATCTTATCTTATCTTATCTATAATTTTTTAATTTAAAAATAATAATATCAGCACAAAATAAAATTTATCATCAATAACATTTTTAAAAGTTTTTATTTATTTTAGACAAAAAGTATTTGTTTAAAAAAAATACGTACGTATGCATCACATGCATAGAACTCTTAAGTATATTAATAAGATTAAGAAGTATAGAGTAATTAACTTATTTATAATTTATCTATAATTACAATATTTTATCTACTTTTAAAAATTTTGAAATTACTAAATATTCTTTTACGTGTATCTAAAGTGTTGAATAATTAATTCATAGTATATTTGTAATTTATCAAAAGTTACCATATCTGATCTATTTTTTAATAAATCATATAATTTAATCATTATTTAAACTTTTGAATATTTATTTCATTATTTAATGTCATATACTTTTTTTTTAAATAATAATCGCAAAAAATATGCATTAGAAATCATTAGTAAGATCAAAATAATGATATCGATGTTAGCGCAAGAATTTAGCTTTATCGAGAAAATAATTGTTAAAGAAAATTCAGTTTAATTTTGACTTTTATCATTAACACTCGTTAGGGCTTAAATTTTGGCAAATAAGATGTTTCCTTATTATGTTTACAATAATAAAAGGAAATATTTTTAATTTAAAATAATAGAAGGAAAACCGATATTTAGTTTTTTCAACGAATTTGGTGAGTATCTATGTGTGTGTGTGTATATATATAGAATTTTGAAATATAATATAAATACACAAAAAGATGTTTAAATTTGGAATTTAAAGATTCGCCCGAAGAACGAGCTTTGATGGAACTCGAAGCTTATCATAGAATTTGCATCATGGATGATATGTCTAGCGATTTCGATCGTCTCGAGCACGCTCGCAGAACCGCCGAAGCTACCTACGCAAAATTTCCCCTCGATGCTGATGTGAGGACGCATACAAAACAATCTATGTTCTTCTAAATATGTATTCTAACTTTTTTTTTTTTGCTTGATGGGTTCAGAATTTGACTAGATGGGGCAGGGTGTTACTGGAGTTAGCGCAGTTTCACAGATGCCCGGAGTGCAAGAAGATGGTTCTAGGTTCAAAGTTCTTTTTTTTTTTATGATTTTAAACCTGTGTGTGTTTTTACGTTAGAAACGAACTTATTTATGTAATCAAACTTTATTTATTTAACGGTTTTGCAGATGATGCTATATCCAAGTTAGAGGAGGCACTGGAGGTTGACCGAAGAAAGCATGACGCTCTTTGGGCCCTTGGGAATGGATATACATCTAAGGCAGCTCAATACTATGAGCAAGCAGCGCAACTGGTATATTCTACTGCATTAGAATTTTTTGTTGTGCATTAGTTTCCTGCTTAAGACGGCATTGTGGCTGCAGGAACCATCGAACGAACTTTATAAGAAATCTTCAGAAGTGGCAGCAAAGGTACAATCTTAATTTCAATGCAACTGCCTTCAAGGGTGTGTGCTTTGGGGATTCGATGTTTTATGGATTCTTGAATCTTATGATTGGAATATTTGTTTGTTACTCCTCTCGGGCTGCGTCAATTCATTTTATGAATTGCTCGATTTTGTTATTTATGTAAATCGTATTTTTCTGTTCAATAATATGCCCTTTTAATATGTTAATATCATTTTACAAATATGCAATAATTATGATGTTTTCTTCATCTATGCTGATGTATGCATATGTATCGTGATCTCTGTTCCTAATAAGGTTCCTGAGTTGCATTTGGAGTTCCACAAGCATGGTTTCTCTCAGCAGGCTCTGGGACCAGACCCTTCTGCACCTACAAGTACAAAGGTAAACATCACACTGCATTCCAATGTTTGACGTATCTTCTCCTTTTGTTTTGGAATTTTAGTGAGAAAAACAAATTAATAACCCCATGGCAGAGGCTCATCTGTTCGTTCATCAGAATGAATACTTGTTCCTGTGCTCAAGATTGTTTGTCTATTGTGTTCATTGAAGAGATCCCCCCTATATCTTATAACTCTAGTTATGAAAGATAATCAAGTTGTTTTATTCATCACCAATAAGCCCTCTTTGTACATTTAAAACATAGTAGATGGACTCCATAAAACGAAACTAGATAAGACCAATCCGCAACAATCAAAGATAAACCAAATCCCTAAAATTCAAACATAACAGAAGCAGTACTACTTGACACTGAGACTTCTTGTTGGTCTCCTTAAACTTCCCATGTGTGTGTGCCTTGTAGACTATATCTTTATGGGGTGAACCTCCCAAGAACATCAAATCCCACACAAAACAACATCAGTTTAGCTTTTTGGTTGTGTTGTTGTTGCTTTGACTACTTATTTTGTGCTTCATATTTCATTTCTTTTGTTTTTAAATTAAAACGTGATTTCTTTTCATCAGCAGCAGACAAAAAGGGCTAAAACTAGTGATCTCGTGTACCATATTTTCTAATGGCAATACATATATGCATTCAGCATTTTCTTGCCGAATTTTAAATCCTTTTCTTCAAATTTTATGTAATATCATCAATTGTTCAGTTATTATTTTGTTGCGTTTTTTTTTTTTTGTTTGTTTGTTTTAAGAGCTTAATTTTGTCAATTTTTTGTTGAATTAGTGGGACAGAGTAGAATTTTTTTGTTGAACTCAGCAACATTCATTTCTTCTGCATAACTACACAGGGGTCCCCCGACCGTTACATTTACCGTTGCTGCAAGAGTTGTGCGAGGAAGAGGCAAACCATATATCTTCCTCAAGAAATGGTTTTCGAATTTCTTTCTCATCTTCCGGCTCAGGTCTTACTTGATGTGATGATTCATGTTTCCAATGATTGGAACCTTGTCGTCCATTCCCGAGCTTTCACCCAGCACCATCTTCGGAATTCAACTAGTGGAATCCTAATCCAGGAATGGATGTCGCCCTACAATGCGATTTATGTGGAAATGCGAAGGGGTTGTCTGGAGATATCTAAGCTTGACTACATGTTTAAAGATGTAGCGCGGACTAGCTGTAACGGTTTAGTATTGCTCCCTGATCCCGTAGAGCATCCTCCTATTCTTCATGTTGTTAATCCCTTAACAAAGCAGCAGACCGTTCTTCCTCGATATTTGCATGATACAAAAGACCATGTAGTTTTTGGTTTAGCATTTGTTGAAGCTTCCATGGAGTATAAAGTGGTATGTGTGTATCCTGAAGAATCCTTTTGTCTGAGGACGCATATTTATGTGCTAACTGTTGGAGTCGATAAAGCTTGGAGAAGCATTGACATAAAACAATTATTTCACAGAAATGAGAGAGATGGTGTCCATTGTGGTCCGTTGGTTACTGGAGGCTATGTAAGCTGGATAGGGGAAAGTTTTGTTTTGACGTTGAATGTTGAGACTGAAGCCGTTTGCCGTTTCCTTGCTCCTCAATTGTCAGGTAAAATCGGAAAATTTTTGGCGATGGGAAGTAAGCTATCCTTTGTTTCTCGGAACCGCAAGTGTATGAGGGATGTTTGGGAAATGAATCCCAAAACTGGGGAAGTAACTATGATTCTTAGATTTGATTTGAAACCAGTGAGACGTAGATTTGCGGACTCGTTCAAGGTCAAGGATATGAGATCAGTAGTTCCCATTTGTTGGTTAGTCGTTAGGGAGGTGTTGCTCTACTCTCATGGGTTCGCCACGAGGCATTACGTAGCTTATAATGTTAAAACAGGAGAGATTCAGTCGATTGAGCTGGGCAGCTGTGCAAAAAAGCACCATTTTGAAGCCCATGTGAACAGCTTGGTCTCGTTGGAAGGATTTTAAGACCCTGACATGGAATTTTAAATGGGTAATTAATTTTAATGTCAGTGTGAATGAATTGTTATTTGATGGACTTGTTATCCTCGATTCATACATAAAACACATTCAAGTGACGTAACATCAAAAGCCATTTTTCTTTTTAAAAATAACAACACACCAAATGTATTACAAAAAAGAAGCCATTTTATTTTATTGCTTATGAAGTACTAAGACAAGAAGTTGGATGGATTCTTCCATCAGTCATTCTCAGCAACACACATAAGGATCAGCAATGGAAACTGATGACACAATTGTGCCTTTAGAACCTGCCCCAGCTTCCCAACTGGAAGTTTTAAATGTAAAATCTTGAGTCATAAAAGCGCTGTCCAGGATCCGAGCAACACGGGCAAAGATTTGGATAACTCGACCTCTCCATGACAAAAAAGTTTTCAAAAAATGTTATCACCTTATAGGACTTCAATAATAACACTAATTACCAATAATTTGTTTAGATATCACTTATCAGCCGTCAACATCAAAGCATCATTGCAACTAAATTTCCAGTGCTTCCTCATTAATATACAGGGACGTGATAAATGTGAACTAAAACAGAACTAAAATTTTCATATGCTGAAGCCACAAAACGCTCTTCGAAAAGACCAAACCTAAGTCACATGTTATTCTAGATAAAGCAAATTTTAAGCAAAGGGACGTAAGACCCTAACACCGATGCTTTCAGGCCAGAAAAACTTATTCCTCAAAATACTCTATAAAGTATTAAAATTATATTTCAATGTTGGACTGACGGGAAAAAAATTTAATCAGCACAAGCTCCCACTAGAGAGTGCATTTACAAGTGTTGGAATATTTACGTTCTATCTCCTCCCGGAGATACTGTATCCAGAACTCATGTACCTTCACCAGCTATTGCTGTTCAACCTCAGCAATCTTCCTCTCTGCTTTTAGCAAAAGACTTGATTTTTTCAACTGTTGATGATGTGGTTGACGCAATAGCTCAAGTAACCATTTCCATCGAAGCTATGACTATTGATCCTTCAATTGTTGAGCAAGTGTCTGCACCTCATCCGCCTCCTTCTCCATAACCAATTCACGTAGAAGCTTCAGAGACTAGAGTTGTTCCCGTTGTCTCTCATACTCAATTGCAAAAAGAAGTCATTACCACTTATACCATCTCTACTTAAACTTCCGTTCAGTATACTGCACCAAATGATGACATGCCATGGCTGAGGGCACCCCAAACATTGACTATTTTTGCTAGCGTTCCTCAGACAGATCTTGAAATTTATGTGCCAAATGAAGAGTTCATTGCTGAATCAGATATTTTCGTTCATCCAGATGACAAAGCAGAAGCCAGAGCAGCTAGATTTCAGGAAACCGTGGACCTCTTTGCCAAAATCAAAGGAATAAAACTCTTACACCAGAATCTGATGATGTTACTCGTGTGGAATCCAAACCGGAAGATCTTACTGCCATGAGCAGATCTCTTGAATCCTTGATTAAAGATACTCAGTACAGTGTTACTGATTCAAAGAGCAACTTGGAGCTTTTCAATACGAGAATCATGGGACATGTGGAGCTTATTCAGACCGATCTACTTTCTCTCCGCAGTTCTTTTGTTCAATTTTGTGGGAAATCAGATAATAGTGAAAATTTTTTTTTTTTGTATTTCATTTTTTTTGAATTGATATAATACACGGTATTATATAGGAGATTACAAGGAGAAAAATAAGGAAACTAACTCAATCCTAAATCTGGAAACTACCTAACTAATTCCCTCAATCTCAGGGTCTCAGGGATTACAAATTAATTCTCCCAACCTATTTACAGAGCTACTTATAGCTCAATGACACCTCGACACTCCCCCTCAAGCTGAGGAATAGATGTCTTCCATTCCCAGCTTGGATACAAGATCATGGAAACTCGAACTGTTCAGCCCCTTTGTTAGAACATCGGCTAATTGTCTCTCTGATGGAACATAGGACATACATACTAACCCTTCCTCCAGTTTTTCTTTGATGAAATGTCTATCAATTTCAATATGCTTTGTCCTATCATGTTGTATGGGATTATGAGCCATATTAATAGCAGACTTGTTGTCACAGTAGAGCTTCATAGGACCCTCCCATTGGACTCTCAAATCATCCAAAATGATTCTCAGCCAAAGTAATTCGCATAATCCTTGAGCAATAGCCCTGAATTCTGACTCCGCAGATGACCTTGCCACTACATTCTGCTTCTTGCTCCTCCATGTCACTAGGTTACCTCCAAGAAAAGTACAATATCCTGTAGTTGATCTTCTATCCACTAGGGAGCCAGCATAGTCAGCGTCGGTGTAGGCTTCCAGAGTAAGAGTGCCATTCCTTTTGAACAAGATTCCTTTCCCCGGATTGCCTTTCAAGTAATGCAGTACCCTGTAAGCAGCCTGAAGATGAGGTTCTCTTGGATCATGCATGAATTGACTGATCATACTTACAGAATATGTTATGTCTGGTCGAGTGTGAGTAAGGTATATGAGTCTGCCAACCAACCTTTGGTACATTCTTTTATCCACAGCTGGTTCTTCTTTAGCTTCTCCCAACTTATAGTTTGGATCTATTGGAGTAGAGATCGGTTTACACCCAGTCTTCCCTGTTTCTGCCAATAAATCAATTACGTACTTTTGCTGGGATATGTAGATTCCCTGCGTTGAATGTGCCACCTCAATACCGAGGAAGTACTTCAATTTCCCCAGCTCCTTTGTTTCAAATTCTTTTACTAGTCTTAGCTTCAATTCATGCTTCTCTTTCTCATCATTTCCAGTCACGATGATGTCGTCCACATAGACTAAAAGAGCAGTCACTCCCCCTCCAGCCGAATGCTTAATGAATAAGGTGTGGTCACCTTGGCTTTGTTTATAGCCAGATTCCTTCATGACTTTTGCAAATCTGCCAAACCATGCTCTAGGAGATTGTTTTAACCCATAAAGGGCCTTTTTCAGCTTGCACACATTGTTACCTGTGTCCCCTTCAAATCCCGGTGGGATGTTCATGTAGATTTCCTCATTTAGGTCACCATGGAGGAATGCATTCTTAACATCATATTGTAGCAGTTGCCAATTGAAGTGAGCAGCCAATGCTAACAGGATTCTCACAGTGTTCATTTTTGCAACTGGAGCAAAGGTTTCCTGATAATCCACCCCATAAGTCTGAGTGTACCCTTTGGCTACTAACCTTGCTTTATATCTTTCAAGGGATCCATCAGCCTTGTACTTCAATGTAAAAATCCACTTGCAATCAACAATGTTTTTTCCCTTCGGTTTATCAACGATCTCCCATGTTTTATTCTTTTCTAATGCACTCATTTCCTCTCTCATAGCATCCCTCCATTCCCTTTTTGACAATGCCTCAGCCATATTGTTAGGGATGGCAATGGTGTTCAAACTCACAATGAATCTTTTTTGGGTTGGTGATAGGCGCTTGAGAGAGACATAGTGAGATAGTGGATAGAGTGGATGTTTAGTACATTCTCTGGTTCCTTTTCTAACAGCAATGGGAAGATCTAGAACGGTTGTTGAATTAGTGGTTTGTTCAACAGGTTGTGTGTGTAAAGGTGGATCTGATCTTACCGTAATTTCATTTCCAGAATTTGGATTGGATTCTTGGACTTGTGTCAGTTCAGGAACGGTCTTTCTCCTTGAATACACCTGAGGAAATCTTGGGAAATTGTGAGTAGGAGATGATACGGGTTCAGTGACAGGATCGGGTGACTCAGATGTGACTGGTTCAGAGGACTCGGGTTCAACAACACGGGTTGGCACATACGGAAGGTCAAGGGTTTTAAGTGGTTCAAAGGACTCACAAGTACTATCTTCCATCATTGAAATCTCCCCCTGAAGAGAGGACTTGAAAAAAAAAGGTTTATTTTCTGTGAAAGTGACATCTGCAGAGATGTAAAATTTTCTGTTAGAGGGGTCGTAACACTTGTATCCCTTTTGAGTGGATGAGTAACCGAGGAAAACACATTTGATGGCTCTGGGGTCTAGTTTCCCTCTATGTTGTTTGTGGACATGAACAAATGCAGTACACCCAAATACCCTAGGTGTGATGCCATTTGAGCAAGACTTCTACTGGATAACTTGATATGTACTTTTTGTGATAGCATTTGATGCTACTGTCTAGATAAAGTTATTCTCTCTGGACAACTCATCAACATGCCTTGCCAAGTTGCAGAGTGCAGGCCACATATTTTTCCTGAAACAAATTCTCCCTTCCATTTATTCTTCTGTTATTCAAATTGTTTGAATTACACTTCAAAGAAATTTTTATTTATTAGAGCTGATATATTTTATAAATATTCAATGAAACTTCTTAGATTGCAGCTGAGTTGAATTTTCTTTCTAAATTTGCTAATTGGAATGAATATATTATCAATTGCATTTTCATGATGCTGTGATCTATGCATGAATCAAAGCATTGTTTGATATTAGGTGGATTATTGAGTGTAACAAAATGCATAGTATTCAATAGTTTTATAACTGTTATATATAGTGAAAGTATACACAGATAGAATGCCATACACAAAAGTATGTTTAGATTGAGTCTTACGGAAGAGTGACCAAAAGAAGATTTCTTTGACAAAACGCGGTCTGTGACTACGAATCAGTACATTGACTAAAATGTTTAAGGAACCCTTTTGGCTTGCATGAAAAATTTGTTCTTGAATGTAAATAATGAGACTTTGTTTTGGGAGCTCAAAATATGTGTTGTTATTGAGACTGTTATAACCTTTTTTCCAAAATGATATATCACTTGATCTTGCATCATATTCCTTACTAAGGACATCTTTGTTTGAGGAACTAAGGAAAGATGAAGACAAGTTGCTCCTGAGTTTCTGGGATGGCTCAAGGTGGTAAAGACCGTTCCTTTCCTTAGCAAGTCCAATCCTCCTCCCCGAGTCCTGGTCCTGAAAAACACAATAAGAAGAGCAAAAAACAGCATAGCATTTGAGATCATGAGTCAACTTTTGAATAGACACAAGGCTCGTTGACAGTTTGGGTACATGGAGAACGTTTTTAAGGATAAGGCTAGGTGTGATATGTATATCACCAATCCCTACAACAGTAGCTAAAGAGCCATTGGCCACAACAATTTTTCTATTACTTGGACATGGGGTATAGGAAAGGAAGATTTGTGATGTGGGGGTCATATGGTCTGTAGCACCGGAGTCTATGATCCAAGAGTTGGGATAGAATTTGTCTAAGACATTCATGCAAACAGGTTTACCTGAAAGAGCCATTGAACATGCTCCAGAAGGCTTCTCAAGAGATCCCATTAAGCTTCTCAGCTTCTCAATTTCTTCGCTGATGAACCCCCCCTATTGCTGAATTTTCCTCAATATTGGGCTGCTCTGCCATATGTGCCTGAGGCCTTTTTGCCCCCCACGGTTGCCCCATTCTCGGCTCGGAGGTTTACCATTCAGCCTCCAACACGTCTCCCTTGTATGCCTCGGTTTCTTGCAAAAAGTACACCAAAGATTGTCTTTGTTCCCTTGGTTATCTCTACCCGAGTGTTTAGGCAGATCATTCTTCGACTGCTCCTGATTTGTTTTCGCTGCTAAGGCTGACCGCAGATCATTCTTCGACTGCTCCTGATTTGTTTTCGCTGCCAAGGCTGACCCATCCATAGTATGGGGTTCTAGCATGACACTCCTCCGACTTTCTTCTGCTCGGATTAATGAGATTGTCTCTTCTAGAGACGGTGTATCCTCCTTGCCGAGGATTTGGATTCTAACTTGATCAAATTCAGAATTCAGTCCTGCCAAAAAATCATAAATCCTATCCTTCTCAATGAATTTCTTCAATGTGGCCGCATCATCAGGGCATTTCATCTCAATTACCCGATAGTGATCCAATTCCTGCCAAAGATTTTGCAACAGGGTTGCATACTCTATGACAGATTTGTCTCCCTTCTTGGTGGCGGAGGTTTTTTCCTTAATTTCATACACCAGGGCAGCATCGCGGGCCTTCGAGTATGTGCGGTTGATATAGTCCCAAATTTCCTTTGCTGTATTCAAGAACATGCAAGTGTCACTGATCGTTGGCTCCATGGAATCCCATAGCCAGGACATAATCATGGAATCCTCCTCATCCCATGCGGCAAAGGTTGGATCCCTTTCTTCTGGTCCGGTTCCAAGTAGGTGATTAAGCCTCCCTTTGCCCTTTAGGTATGTGCGGACAATTTGGGACCATTTGAGATAGTTCTTCCCATTGAATCTGTTGGATGCCCGAATATTCTGCAACTCTCCAATTTTCTGAACAGAATTGGATTCTTCGGACATTGACAAGAAGAGATTCACAGCAATGAAGACTGGAACACGTAGAAATGGAAGCCCAGAAAAAAACTGGAATATGAAAAGGAAACACACAACAATGAAGGCTGCTTGAAGAATACGAAACCCCAGAAAAATTCCTAGGGCTCTGATACCATGTGGGAAATCAGATAATAGAGAAAAAGAATTTTTTTGTATTTCATTCTTTTTGAATTGATATAATACACGGTATTATATAGAAGATTACAAGGAGAAAAATAAGGAAACTAACTCAATCCTAAATCTGGAAACTACCTAACTAATTCCCTCAATCTCAGGGATTACAAATTAATTCTCCCAACCTATTTACAGAGCTATTTACAGCTCAGCGACACCTCGACAAATTTAAAACAGGCATTATTGAATCTCAGGCATCTGTTAAGGGAAAACAGAATATTCTGGTGGAATCTCAGAAGTTGAGCCATCGGGATAAAGTGGAAAATCAGCAGCAAAGCCGCAAAGAGTTGTATGATAAGATTGATCATGCCCTGGCATCTTTCACCTCACAGATTGCTGAACCTTTTGCATATTTTAAGGAAGTTGATGCCAAAAAATGGTAAGAAAGGCCACAAAGTTCAAATGCTACCAGAGATATTCATACCCATTGAATTATTTTTTATTATGCTATGTACCCTTGATTGCTTCTTAAATGAATGGATTAAGGCATTTGAATCATCTCATTGCTGAATTTCGTGATCGTTAAAAAAGGAGAAATTGTTGGAATATTTTAGTTTTGACGTTGTGTCTATTAAAACTTAGTAGCCAATATTGTTCACTTCTGATATGGAAAATATGGTATATCAAATTAAATAAATAAGCATCACTGAATATCGGCAACGGTCATTTATGAACATTCAATTCATCCTTGTACTTAATAGAGCACAAAATAAGCAGATCGAACATTCAGAATGCTCAACACTTTATTTAAGAAAAACAGCTTCTGACTGATTTGACAGATCGTGTCAAACATTTACTAGCGTCTTCTACTTTTGGAGCAGATCAAATTATATTTGGCATATAAGACAAGTGCATTAATTATCATGACTCGACCAATTTATAGTCGTTCAAATCCGAGCGTTTGAAGATCATCTATATAAGACTATGTTTTATTTTCAGCAAAGCACAAACTCACGCGATCATTTTCTTACAACTCAGAAGCATTGCTGAAATTATCAGAAACACACTCTCCAGCTTATCAGAGATCATCTTGTGCTACTTCTTACTCACTATAATTTTATTTGTACTTCATTATTTGAGTAAGTCATTGTAACTAATAGAAAGAGTCTTTCTGTTCAGTGGAGTTTCAGTAGGAAGTGTTAAGTCCTACTGAAGTGGAGCTGTAAATATCAAAGTCTTTTTGTGGATACCTTTTGTAAACAAAATAATGGGAGACATAGAAGGTATTCATCCTTCGAGCTTCTAGAAACAATTATTGTGTTATTATTACTTCCATTATTGTTCACAAGGTTTGGTAGCCTCATTCCGCATTATACTTTGGCTACTGATCTGTAAAGGTCGATATCAGATCTCTACAACTAACACCAATGGAGGTCACCAGTTCACTGAAAAGAAGAAAATAGCTTTGTGCTTTATTCACAAACAACCCTCCTCCCCTAAAAATACATCCCGATCCGAACAGACATTCAATAAGTAGCATAATTTACATTCGATTTTCTTGGTGCATTTATATACTTGAAATGATTCTCCATGTATACACAGATTTTATGTTCCATCTTTGACCTTAACTCTTTGAATTCATTTCTACCCAATGCCCATGCGATAAATTCAAACAACACACAGTTTAATGGAAAATTAGAAATTAACAATGAAAAAACTGTCCTTTTATTCATACTTTTATAGATAAATAAATAATAGAATGGATAAACAACTAAAGAGGAAATAACATTTGGCCACTGTCAATTAAAATAAAAGTGAGTGACATTTTAATTACGTCCCCCAAACACATAAATATATACTGATTTTCATCATAAATGTAACCGAATGAAAACTCAGCTTGGCCATTTCAGAACCGGTTTTGATAATTATTTATTTCTCGTATATTAGTCATAGGTTTTTGTGTATTAATAATAATTAAATTTAAAATGAACGAATAACATAATTAAGATAAATAAAATGACATATCTAATTACTAAGTGGGATGTATTCAATTCAGAGTTTTGATTACTTTTAATGATTTTTTTAAAATGATAGACTTTTATAGATTTGATAGATTTTTATCGACTTTAAAAATGATAGATTTTTATGGATTTGATATATTTTCTCGGTAATATAAATAAATCAGTTTAAATCCATTTTTCTACCCGAGATCCCTATAAAAACATATGACCACCACAAGTATTGCTATTTTTCCAAATTTTCTAAAACAATCTCATCTAAATTATTGATGATTGATCATATTAGTTTCTAACATGATCATTACTATAATATAATTTTTTTTTTCTTTTTCAAAAATATCCTAAACCAAAACCCTATAGTTTTAGGAGAAAAGATGAAAATTATCAGATAAAACTTCACGTTTAGCTATCTTACAACATTGTAATTGTCGAGAATGCAAAACAATATCAACGTATGTACGAAAAAATTCCCTATAGTCCAACAGTTTTAATCTTCATTACAAAACAACACTTGGGAAGGACGAAGCAGGCCTAACAGCCCTGATTTCTAATGGTGTTTGCAGTAGCCCTGACAAGGGCGTCACACTGGGCTCTAATCATCGGTTTCTCATAAACTCCAAATATGAGTGTGAGTGCAGTTTTCATTATGGTCACACATTCACCTCCCTGCATAGATAAGAAAAGGGGTAACTTGAAATAATGGGTCTAATAGGATCCAGTAGTTTCTAATTCTATAAATCCAAACAGCTAGATGGTTGCATGCAAAACATACAAATTCATCACCAAATTTTATTTGCATTATCTTGGGATACAATTATTTTAGTTGATAATTGATGAAATATACAAAATTATGTATTCTTGTACAGAAAACTTTAACTTCCATCTTCTTGTAAATCTCTGGGGGAGTGGATGGACAATAAATTAGAAGACTAGTGAGAAGAAAATAGCTTTATACATAGGAAAGGAAGACATACCAAAAAAACCTTCCCCAGCCATTTCATCTAAGAACCCTCGACAACACCTTGCTTTTTCTTCCCAATTCTCTCTCACAAAATTCCGACATAAAATCACCCAAATAAACTTTTTCCCGTCCTAATGTCCTCTCCCACTCCCATTACCCTTCCAAAAAATCAGAAAGATACCTTCTCTCCATGCATAGTATCAGGTTCAACTCGAACCATTGTATATGTTTTGCCTCCAAGCTGTAAGTCATGATGATGTACACCCGACTCAAAAACCGTGAATAAGTTGTCCATCTCCTCTAAATTTACCTGCATATCAGCACAGCAACAAAACACCAACAGATGGGTCACAAAATATAAAGTTGTTGGTAAAACATGGTTAAAAATAATAAAACAATGAAACCGACGGCAGGGAAGAGGCTGGAAGTTAAATGATTGCCATCTCCTATGAAGATCGCCCCGGCCTTTAGATAAAGGCCATCAATAGGAGTCAGTAGGACGGTGTTCATGTAATGCTCCCACGGTATTGAAACATGGTATTTAACATGATAAATTTCATCAGCTACAAATAAAGTTTAGCTTAAGTTAGTCTGTTTCACAAGTGAAATGAGTAGAGTGAAAATTGATTTTTCTAAAACATATTTATGTTAGTGTGTGCCTATATATAAACCATGTATTTATATTTATATAATAAAAAATAAGGAAAATGAAACCATAAAGGATGAAGTATGGTAGATATAAAGCATACGATGATAATCTTCTGCGTCGTCTTCTGCCTCACTGGCACAAACATCCTGCTTTGGAGAAGACCATATCGGATGAATAAAAATATTTTAAAACATAACATCTACAAAGCATGGGAATTCTAAAGATTCATTAACGTACTTCATAATCTTCCCCGTTACTCTCATGTTCTTCATCCTCTTCATCATGCTCTTCATCTCTCTCCTCGTCGCTTCCTTCATCTCTCTCCTCGTCACTTCCTTCATTACTTTCATCATCTTCTTCCTCTATCTGATTTGCATTTTCTTCTAATTTTCCTGAACAATGGAAATCGCAACACAATGTGTCTAAAACAATGAAATATTTAAAGAAATTTAGCTACAAGGAGATTGCACCTCCTGTTTCTTAAAAACCTCATCAAGAAGTTTCCCTTCCGAGCTTGCCTGAATAAATATAAAAATTTATATAATGTAAGTTAGCAAATTTCCTATAAATATCCCCCTCGTTATTTGATTAGTAAAGCAACATTAAGAAGTTATCAAATGAATTTTAAATAGCTATTTGTATTATATCTCTTGTACTGATTTTCATCTGAGTCATAAAAAGATAAAAAAATAATAATGTATCTCGCGATTAAAATGAAAACATAGTTCTTTAATTTCTAGTTTATGTCTCCTTAACAAGGCAACATATGTCAATATCTGATACACATAAAAAAAGGATTAGCTAGCCACGCCATCAAGTCAAAATGAATTAAGGATCTCAAAATCAATTCAGGGTACTGCATTTCATCGGACAAAGGGTCCGATATACTAATCATTAATTCCCAGTCATAGCACCAAGCAAAGGTCAAATTGAATCTTTCGACTCTTTCCTAGATTAAAATAAGGATAGACTAATTTGAAAACAATAAAGCCAGTAATTGTGAGGTCAAAAGATATCGAAAACAAAAGAAAAAGCTCCAATTAAATTAATAGTTGAGGTCATAGCAAATAATCAATTTTTCTTTACTCGACCTCATTTACTTTCACGCAATTGGTGACATTTTTTGCTCTGCTCGCAAACTGGAGAGTTCCTTTTGTTTCTTCTATGTGAGTCTACGAACAATTCATTACGTAAGAAAAATTGATATCAACTGACATGAATAAATAAAACCTGCAGTTTAATACCTTCTCTGGTGCAATGGTGCAAATTATGGAAGTTTTTGCATTACCGCCTAGAGCATGTTGAAGAATATAAGTCAGCTTGCTGTCACAATAAGGAATGTGAACTCTGCACAAGGAATTAGATTGTTAATACATACATACATACATACATATATATATATATATATATTTTTCAACATGTTTACATCGACAAACATCTTCAACTACCTTTGTTTTCCACCCTCGCTTAGTTTGTTTATAACATCACTGAGAACCATTAGGCTCTTGTCAGTGTGTTCTCCTTCTTCTTCGGCCTGAGTTTCAGCTGTTCTTTTCGATCCAGCTAAGTCAACCAAGTTCTACAACGAAGAAATTATACAAAAGTGGCGAAGATAAGATACACATTTCATATGAATCATAAAATGATAATCAAAATAATGAAACTTAGATAAGAATTCTCAGATAAGTTTGAAGAATAGATTTGTCACTTTTTTAAAAAATAATGTTAACACAAATTTGTGTACATAGGTGGTGGTTGTTAGCAGTGAAGGGCCTAAAGAGAATACATTGACTATTATGGAGAACAATTATATTGTGTCAAATGGAGAAAAAATGGCATATGCACAACAGTTGTGATGTAGGATTACAAACCAAAACAGAGAGCCGACCAACAGCATCTGAAGTTGAACCACTACTGGAGTATGTACACTTTGGATTGCTTTCAATTATCTGGTTCATGACAAATAATAAACACAAATGTGATATATAGAACGTATTAAGAACAAACAGTAGAAGCAACTCATTAATACTACATACCATTACAAAAAGAGTGTGTGCCAGGTCAACCGAACGCCCGCTAGCTGCCAAAATGATAATAAATAAATACGGTAGTTGATACAAAATGTAAAAAAACTGAATTCATTCAGCCTACTAGCCGCCAAAATGATAATAAATAAATATGGTGATTGATACAGAATGTAAAAAAACCAAATATATTCAAAGCTGAAGTCAAACCTTTTTGAAAAAGACCAAGAACTTGATTGACATTGTTTACAATTTCTTCTTTGAGACCTCGGACATATGGTCCACGCTGGAGAGCAAATAATAAAAAATGAAAAAATAACTCTATGGATGAAAACGAACCGGTCAACAACATTCAGTTTGGTATCCAAAAATTACCCAGAATCTGTAAGCAGTTTCAAGATTTTGATTATTATCCTCAGCAAGAAGATCAATAATGTGTTCGTTGTAAATTTGCATGCAGCAGACTCGGATTTGAAACTCAAACATGACATTCATCTGCTGAATGTCATGAAAAAGATCTTCTACTGCCCTAGGAATAATTCCTTTCATGGTAAAAGTTTTACCACTGCCTGTTTGCCCATATGCAACTATGGCTCCTGTTGGAGAACAAATATATAAAAACCAAAACACATGCATAAATGAGGAAAGAAAACAAAAGTAAATATGATTCTGATCAGCTTAATAAAATGAGATACATGTAGCCTATTTATAGGCTTATAAATAAGCACAACTTTAACCACTAAAGCATTAATTACACTCAGTTATTTACGTGAGCCATTTTGCCACTTACTACACCCTAATTAATAATTGAAAGACATGACACGTAGAAAAATTGGCTAACTTCGAATCATTCTTCAACAGTTCCTGGCATCAAATCCTATTACTTGGCAATTTGGCAGAACTACTGGAAAATCAAAAAAAGTAAGAATGAAGCATGTTACGATTGAATCCAATCCTATTACTTAAGCAATTTGGCTGAACTATAGGAAAACCAAAAAAAAATAAGACTGAAGCATGTTTAGCATTGAATCAAATCCTATTACTTGAGAAATTTGGCTCAACTATTGGAAAACCAAAACAAGTCAGACTGAAACGTGTTTACAAATTAATCAAATACTATTACTTAAAGCAATTTGGCTGAAAAGGTTGGAAAACCAAAAAAATAAAGACAACTTACCATCGAATCCTTCGGCGGCAGCTTGGATAATGTTCTTAACTAGAAGATCATAAACCGTAGCATTGTTGATATCCTTGTCGAATACATGATCTACGAAAAGGACAAAAAAACTAAGCAACTAGATCCAACTCAAAAAACTTCAACACAGGCAAATCGCTCACCAAAAGCAAATGACATTCCAGGAATTGGAGAATTATGAACTCCATCATGCAGGGAAACGCTATTATTTTCAACTTTCCAATGTAATTCGTCCTCAGATTTCTCGCATGATGGAGGCCTCACTCTCACGGCGACGCAAATCTTCTCCATTTTTCTAACATGCAAGGTAAGTAGCAGGTATTTCTGTTTTGAATAATGTGGAACGAGCGCGCCATTTTATATATGTAGTAAATCATTTTACAAAAATGACTAGAAGGGCTCGATAATCTGATGTTCGAAACTACTAAAATAAAAAATATATATATATAAATGAACAAAATTTTACATAAATATAATTAAGCTTAACTTAAAGTCAAAAAATAAAATTATTGTTACATAGCAAAACGAATTAATTGTATACAAAATAAATAAAACAAAGAAATATAATAAAAGGAGAAAGGAAAAATGCTCCAGAAATAACACGTTAAAAAAAAGTAATTGGGTCTTGACAAAGTCAAAAACTAAGCATTTTTGAGCTTCGAAATCTTTCATGAACGTAGCAAGGGAATATATCAAAATTCTCAACGTACTGGACGAGCGCTCGATGCGTTGGGCGAGCGTGAAGAGGCGAGCGAGTGGCTGCGGGCTGAGCGGGTGTGCGAGGCGAGATGGGGGGCGCTGGACGAGCAGGCGCACTTGGGCGAGGGTGGAGCGGCGTGAGGCGTGCTAGGGGCGCCGGGCGAGCGCTTGGCTGGGCGAGCGTGGCGCTCTGCGGGGGCGAGCGTGGCGCTCGGAGGGGACGAGCGCTTGGCTGGGTGAGCAGGCGTGCTGGGGGCGCCGGGCGAGAGCTTGGCTGGGCGAGCAGGCATGCTGGGGGCGCCGGGCGAGAGCTTGGCTGGGCGAGCGTGGCGCTCGACGAGGGCGAGTGCTTGGCTAGGCGAGCGTGGGCGCTCGGCTGGGCGAGCTTAGGCGAGGGGGCGAGGTGGCGAGGGCGAAGCTTGGGCGAGGTGCTGGCAGGCGAGGGGGCGAGGGGCGAGCGTGGCGAGGAGCTGGCGTGTGGGCTTGGGCGAGCTCGGCTGGGCAGGGAGACGGCGAAGCAGGCGAGGCGGGCGTGTGGGCCTGGGCGAGGGGCGAGCGTGGCACCCAGCAGGGCAAGCGGGAGGATGGCGAGGCGCGACGCGCGGGGCTGGGTGCCTGGGCGAGCGAGGGGCTCGGATGGGCGCTCGGCAGGAGACGAGGGGCAGGGGGCTCGGCTGGGCGAGCTCGGCAGGGCGAGCGGGAGGATGGCGAAGCGCGGCGCACGGGGCTGGGCGCTTGGATGCGTGGGGCTGGGCGAGCTTGAATGGGGTTTCGGCGAGGGTAGCGAGGCGAGGACTCAGGCATGGGGGGGGAGAGCTGGTGAACGAATTGAAGAGAAAACTATAACAAGATTGCGATATGATTTAATTTGTTTCCAAATCTTTGGAGACTGACAAACGACCGGAAGAAAATACACAACTCGTACCCGGTGACCCGAGGACAACACATCTAATCGAACTTTGAACCTACGATTCAGTTCGACTCGGGAGGGGAGACTGGTGATACCCCATGGATGGGCCCATTACCCTTGGCCCATCCCTAGCTCAAAAGGAAGACAAGCCCATCAAGGGCTCATGTATTCTCCTATAAATACCAGGTTTGAGTGTTCAGTTATTGGATTCACTATATTGTTTTCAGCAGCGCCCTTAGCTGCTCCCCCCATATATCCTCAGTCTCTGACTTGAGCGTCGGAGGGGCTACGCCAGGATACTCTCCTGGCCCCCTCCTAACGGTCTTATTTGTGATTTCAGGCCCAGGGTAATTTTGAAGCCCGTGTCTGGATTAGTGACGCTTGCGTGGATCGGACCCTAAATCTCCCGTGAGTATCACAGGGAAACGCTATTATTTTCAACTTTCCAATGTAATTCGTCCTCAGATTTCTCGCATGATGGAGGCCTCACTCTCACGGCGACGCAAATCTTCTCCATTTTTCTAACATGCAAGGTAAGTAGCAGGTATTTCTGTTTTGAATAATGTGGAACGAGCGCGCCATTTTATATATGTAGTAAATCATTTTACAAAAATGACTAGAAGGGCTCGATAATCTGATGTTCGAAACTACTAAAATAAAATATATATATATATAAATGAACAAAATTTTACATAAATATAATTAAGCTTAACTTAAAGTCAAAAAATAAAATTATTGTTACATAGCAAAACGAATTAATTGTATACAAAATAAATAAAACAAAGAAATATAATAAAAGGAGAAAGGAAAAATGCTCCAGAAATAACACGTTAAAAAAAAGTAATTGGGTCTTGACAAAGTTAAAAAATAAGCATTTTTTAGCTTCGAAATCTTTCATGAACGTAGCAATTGTTCATGAAAAAGAAGTGAAAATAAGAAACTCCAGAACTCTAACTCTCAAAGAAAAAAGGGAGCAAGAAATCTACTCAAGAAGGGAAGACAAAAGCGGCGACTTCTAGAAATTAGGGCTTAGATCTGACTTAAGCTTTGGGAATATAAGGGGCCCAAATATAAATAGATTACTGTTATTATATCTGGACATGTCAAGTGGGCTGGGAACAGCCTGGTCGTGCCCCAGCCTCGGCCCACGTCCAACCTCTTTTTGGCATGTGGGTCAATGTAAATTTTTGCTGTATAATAAATATCCTAGAGACAACATGTCTGCGTACAATTATATCCAAGCCCAAGTTTATGACCAAATTTTATATTCAAGATTTTTGGACTTTTATACTCTAGCCCATTTTGAATCAGAAAAGTTGCGCTCATCAATTATACAAACTAGGTGCCTTCTCCTAAATCCCACCACGGTTTTATTACAACAATATCAATAGCAAAAATCATTGTTCAGTTTTGATTTCAAGCTAGAATTGGAATCGAAAAATTGTGGTTCAGCTAGAATCTTTAAAAGTATTAATTTGTCCCATTCATGTTCTGGGATCGTTTTCATCTGTCAGCTCAATAATTTCCATGTTATTTTTAAAGGGAAAAAAGTTTTTTCCTATGTCTTTAAGACAAATACTACTTTCATCCGAAGCATAATTTTCAAAAAGTATATCTCATTGCCTTCCCTTCCATTATTAGGTGATCCTTTACCATTATTTGGTTTGCTTGCATATGGATTAGTTTCCTACAATTGGGTGCAAGGAAAAGGGTGTTTGACTCTGGGAAAAGTGATGGTGAAATTATCTTGCTGGGGACATCTACCTCTATGGCAGTTACTAGCACTTACTTCTACATTCTAAACACTGAATTTTCTAGAGAATTGTGCATATATTGTTTGACATCAGCAATTCCATCCTTCAGCTAGTTCTTCATCACCCTAAAGGTTTTTCCAGGGATAAAAGATCAGCCTTGCGCTTCATGATGTAGCAACGGCGGTAAAGCTTTTGTTTAATTGCAGAGTTTTGGGACACGGCATATTCAAAAACGGCTGGGTTCACTTGTATCCATATCTATTTTGGTGATTATTGCCTTGACTGCATCATATAATACTACCCAACCTGTCTCTTCAAGGTAACACTCAGTGTATCTGTGATATGGAATAACCTTGAGCAAGACTTCTACTGGATAACTTGATATGTACTTTTTGTGATAGCATTTGATGCTACTGTCTAGATAAAGTTATTCTCTCTGGACAACTCATCAACATGCCTTGCCAAGTGCAGAGTGCAGACCACATATTTTTTCTGAAACAAATTCTCCCTTCCATTTATTCTTCTGTTATTCAAATTGTTTGAATTACACTTCAAAGAAATTTTTATTTATTAGAGCTGATATATTTTATAAATATTCAATGAAACTTCTTAGATTGCAGCTGAGTTGAATTTTCTTTCTAAATTTGCTAATTGGAATGAATATATTATCAATTGCATTTTCATGATGCTGTGATCTATGCATGAATCAAAGCATTGTTTGATATTAGGTGGATTATTGAGTGTAACAAAATGCATAGTATTCAATAGTTTTATAACTGTTATATATAGTGAAAGTATACACAGATAGAATGCCATACACAAAAGTATGTTTAGATTGAGTCTTACGGAAGAGTGACCAAAAGAAGATTTCTTTGACAAAACGCGGTCTGTGACTACGAATCAGTACATTGACTAAAATGTTTAAGGAACCCTTTTGGCTTGCATGAAAAATTTGTTCTTGAATGTAAATAATGAGACTTTGTTTTGGGAGCTCAAAATATGTGTTGTTATTGAGACTGTTATAACCTTTTTTCCAAAATGATATATCACTTGATCTTGCATCATATTCCTTACTTTTTATTTAACACAGTTTGACCGATATGGAACTACCATATGTCGAAACCAAGGTCACAAAAATGTCAAGTCTTGTGGCCCTTTCACTTGCAAGACATCTACGTTCAATTGGAGCGAAATTATATGGAGCTTTCTGGTGTTCACGTTGTCAGGATCAGAAAGAAGTAATCTATTTTGCTAGAACTTCCAGGAAAACTATTTTTGTTAGTCTGCTGCAGAGTTAAATGAAGCAAAGGATCAAAGTTGTGGTAAATTGATCAGGAAAACTATTTTTGTTATTTACAAGAAAAATCAAACTCTAATTAGATTGTTTGGTGTATTAAATGTAATATAAATGTTCCAGTCAACCTTCGTTATAAAAATATCACGGGTCTACCCTGCCTATGCTGAACATTTTTTTAAATATTTATACTTCCATGCCTGCGTTGAACTAGTTTTCTATGATAAATAGTTTTAGGGGGATGATCGTTGAATTCTGGCAGAAATTACTATATTTTTCATTTTTCACTCATCACACTAGATATGCTTAGAGGCAGTGAATAAGAGATTTTTGAGGTTAGGGATATCAACTTTTGGAGTTAATGTTGCAGAATGATGGTGAACTATCATCATCTTCCAAATTGGACTAACTATTTTTTCTTTGTGCTTGTATTTGATTTATGCGTGGACAGATGTTTGGGCGTGAAGCGGCCAAATTGTTGAACTATGTGGAGTGCTTTCCTGATGGTATAAAGAAAGGAAATAAAGTGGACGAGGCTTGTTTATGTTGGGAATAGTGCCCTAAAAGCATTGTAATTAGACTATGTTTTAATATTATTAATAAAAGTGACATTTATTATTGAACATATTTACATGAAATTTATTGTCTTAAATATCATAGAAAAATCCCTACTTTATTGGATGTAACCATGATTTTAGTATATATAAAAGTTATATATACAAGAGGATTAAAATTATGGATAATAAACTTAAATTAAGTCTGTGATGAAATTAATTAAATTATGGGAAAGCATCACTAATGCGGCCCATGAGCATTAAGAATGTGACCGTCTTATCCGGACTGTCGATGTAGAGACATCTAGATGGGGGCATTTATATATAATGAGATTATGTAGGTCTTAGACTGGTTTAATTAGACATTTCATAATAAATTCCGTTGTTAATATGAAATTTAAATTAAATCATAAAGATGATCAAATATGAATAAATCTGAATCCTTATGTGATTATAGACTCATGTTCATTTCAATGTGATTCTTGATTTGCTTGTTTAAAGTTTGCAATTATGCATTCTTAATACTTGTATTTTAGATTTACATTTGAAATTAATGGCTAGGAATATGAATTCAGACATGGAATCGATTCCTTCTTGCGAGAAGCAGAAAGATAATTCTCTCATTTGTTAATTTTAGAACTGAGTGTGGGCCCAATTAATTTACAATTAAATTATAAATTGAACCACTCACTAGTGAATTAATTATAAATGAGGATAATAAGTAATTGAAGAGGTAAACGGAAAATTCCTAGCTTCAATTATGAATTGTCTATATATGGAGGATTAATTCATATGTAATGATTATATCAATGGACTACTCGTTTTGTAGAGTAAATATTTCATAATGAAGAATAGTGCAATTTCATATTTTTAGTGGAGTAATTATGGAATTAATAAGTTGGGTAAATAATTTAAAGAGTTTAATTATTTATCTAACTTATTGAAGCTTCTAATTATGAGTCCATGGTCCCCAGTACGCTTTTCAAATTAATGACGGATAAAAATGCAATTTAGAAATCACTCGAGATAATGGAAATTTGTTTCCATATCATCAAAGGCTTAGATATAAATATAATTAAATATGAGTTATTAATTATATTTAAATTATAATTATGAATAATTATAAATTTAGTTATCGTGATAGTATCATAAAAGGACATACAGATTTTTTCAAATACGATAGGCTATTGATTTTTAAAAAGTAGTCAACATTGATCAACTTGTATATTATTATTATTTTATAAAATAAAAAATTGAATTAAACATGTGAAAATTGTTTTCATTGTTTTAAAAATCAAGGCAATTAATTGGCATTGAAACTTAAGAAGAAAATTTTTTTTCTATAACGATCAATTTGCTACTGTTGAATGTCAATTATTTATATAGAACATTACAGGCAATTCAAGATATAAGAAAATTGAAGAAAGGACATCTTGAAAAAATATTTTCATTTGATGAAAATATATTCGAGCATAATATATTCTCTAAGAGATTAAAAAAAAAATTGATTTCTAAGGTTGTATATTTCTGAGTACCCACACACTACCGTATCGATAGAAAGGATTGTACTGGAAGGCTTTGGTTTCTACAGATCTCGGATTCACAAAAAGAAAGAAAACTACAAGAGATTAGTTTTTCTAGAAAATAATTTTATTTAAATTCATCATTAATTTATATTCATATGTTCGATTATAATTTATGAAATTATGTAATCGCTTCTGCTGTGTTTCTCTGATTTGATCAAAATAATTTTTATAGCTGGAATCGTTCCGAAGACTCTATAAATTTCCAACAGTTTGTATGTTAAAATTGAAGGATTCCCAACCTGGGTAATCAGTGGTCAGGTATGATACCTCTTCAATTGAATATGAAACCATGGTTCCCGCATATTTTTTTCACTCTATTTCACATTCACAAAAACTTTCCTAAAACTGATGATGATTGATTGCCCTACCACCCACTTCATTTGATACGTTTTGACTGCTTATTTCTGTAATTCTGTTAGATATTAGCATATAGAACTACTATTTCTTTCACTTCATCGTCTTGGGGTTGCCGTAAGACTCGTGCCTTTTTATACACCTTTTGTGATGCTTCATTATCTAAAAGATACTTGTTCCAGGTCTTAGTGGGGAGGAGGAGTTCGCTGAGCTTGCTGAATTAACTGGTATCAAACTTGAAGATTTAAACCAACCAAAGTAGGTGGTCACCCAGCCCCTGAGAAACTAGGCTGCACCATGTTGTTTAGTAGCCTAAAGCAACATGATTGCACCTTTCTCTATATTTCTACAGTTACCATAGATCAACTAGCCTTAAACAATGTTCATGCAGGTGTTCTTTCGATTGAGCACAAGGAACAGAGAGAACGAAAAAGGGGAGAAAGGTGCGCCAATTCCTGAATTTTCCTGTGAAACATATGTTCCGAAGACATTTCTTGTTGCCCAATGAATTTGCTTTGCATGATGGTGCATCGTCAAAAAATTGTAAATGGTAGCAGTGACTGATCTTGTATAAGTTCATAAGTAAGATTATCATGACTCTTGGACATCATGATGGGTAGAGTGCTGTTCCTTGAGATAATTGGATATTGAGCACGTAATTAATAGAATTACGGATTGTGGAAATATTTTGCTGCGAAGCAAATAAATCTCTCTTGTAAATTGTCCTAAGCTCAAGCTTTGTGTATATTGGTTTCTTTTCAATAGGTCTATATATGCTGGTTAGAACCAAATTGTCTCTTGAATTCCCATCTCCCTTCATTTTCTTTTTATTATTACAGTCGTTTGGCTAGTCAATTCTAATAATGTGGAACGCGCGCTTCATTTTATATATGTATTAAATCATTTTAGAAAAATGCTTAGAAGGGCTCGATAATCTGACTAGATGTTCGAAACTACGAAAATAAAAAATATAAACGAACAAAATTTTACATAAATATAATTAGGCTTAACTTAAGGCCAAAAAATAAAATTATTGTTACATAGCAAAACGAATTAATTGTATACAAAATAAATAAAACAAAGAAATATAATAAAAAGAGAAAGGAAAAAAGCTCCCGTACCTAGAAGTGCTCGATAATCTGACTAGATGTTCGAAACTACAAAAATAAAAAATATAAATAAACAAAATTTTACATAAATATAATTAGGCTTAACTTAAAGCCAAAAAATTATTGTTACATAGCAAAACCGGAACAAGAATTAATTGTATACAAAATAAATAAGACAAAGAAATATAATAAAAGGAGAAAGGAAAAAAGCTCCAGAAATAACTCGTTGAAAAAAAAGTAACTGGGTATTGACAAAGTCGAAAACTAAGCGTTTTTGAGCTTCGAAATCTTTCATGAACGTAGCAATTCATGAAAAAGAAGAAACTCCAGAACTCTAACTCTCAAAGAAAAAAGGGAGCAAGAAATCTAATCAAAATAGGAAGACAAAAGCGGCGCTACGACTTCTAGAAGTTAGGGCTTAGCTCTGCCTTATGCTTGGGAATATAAGGGACCCAAATATAATAGGTTAATGTTATTATATTGAAGCCCAAGTTTATGACCAAATTTTATATTCAAGGTTTTTGAACTTTTATACTCTCTAGCCCATTTTGAATCAGAAAAGTTGCGCTCATAAATTTTATAAACTAGGTGCCTTCTCCTAAATCCCACCACGGTTTTATTAGAACAATACATCGAAACGACAACACTCTATCAATAGCAAAATCATTTTTCAGTTTTGATTTCAAGCTAGAATTGGAATCGAAAAATTGTGGTTCAGTTCTGAATCCTAAAATAAAAATTGGAGCAATAACTGTGTGGCGCCCTAAATCTCGCCACGTAATCATACAACATGTGATGTCATATGCATAAAAATTTTCTTTTCGACGACGTAATAATATAATGCATATACGAGAAAATAGTGCAATCATCACACAATCTACATCAGTGTAGCAGAAACAATATAATAAATACACATACACAACTCAAATAATACAATAAACTATAATGTCTCTTTCTACTATCAACTACAGGATTGTTTGACTAGACACACTTAGTCCTTCACCTCTATCATGTCTCACGGCATAGTCCTGTAACTTGTTCAACAGAAACAACCCTCAAAGGGTTAGCATATACAACAATCATCGTCGTAATACATAACAGTTATATTAACAACATAAAATATAACTGAAATCATAACAGAAATACTTCCATTTTGTTGTTTCTGGACAATCAAACCATCAACGACATCACTCTCATACTACTGCAACAACAACATCGACGATACGTCGCACCCCAACATCGGCGACAGCAATATCGTCAAACGAACAATAACATCAACGATACGTCACACCCCAACATCGGCGACAGCAATATCGTCAAACGAACAATAACATCAACGATACGTCACACCCCTACTCCGGCGACAGCAATATCGTTGAACGAATAACGGCAATAAGACATCTCCCAACAACAACAGCCAACAACATTAACAATAATAAGCAACAACAAATATAATATCAAATCACTCATTTCCGGTGATTTACCAACGTTCAACACAATAATATTCATCAATACTAAACAATAACAACATATACTTGTACGTCAACACGTACCTGATAATCGAGTATATATATAAAATCTGGCTATTTCTTTGATCCTGATGCTTGTGACGTATCTAAATAATTCAACAACAATTATCAGATCATTGTCACCATATCAACACAATCATAACAACCTCAATATATAACATCAAATAGCCCAATAACAATTAATTTAACAAAATATAAAACTCGATTATACATCTTCATCGTTCAACAATTAATATTTCGGTGTATTTAATTCACAATACTACCATCAAATACACCATACTCAATTAACTTCAAATAATAGGCTTTTTTACAACATCTGTTAAACTACGAAAACTTTAGATCAACATGTAGCATATACTTCGTAGACTCCGAGTATATAATCAGAATTAATAATAACAGACAAACAACTCACCAATTTCAATTCAACGATTAAACTCCCTAATTACAATAAATTAGGAATAATTCAAAATAACATCATTATAATCTTCTCTACTTCGTTAAAACCATACATTATTCAACAATCTTAAATTTCAGTATGATTTAACAATTTATCGGATTTATTTCAGAAATCGATGAATTTCAAACATCACCAAAACTATAAAAAATTTATACCTCAAATCGAAGACCTCGTGTCAATGATCCCAGAATTGAAGTTGGTTCTTTGATTGGATAAACCGATAAGTCGCAAAATCGAAAAGAAAATCAAAAACTCTATTTCTCTCACCTCTCTAGTAAAATTTTGTGAATAAATGTTCATTCACGTAAGTTTTGAAATTTATCATTTCCTGTTCTTTAATTAATATAATATAATATATAATATTTAACATTTTAACACCATTATATCCCTTTGGACCAGTCAAACGATCAAATTTTCCAAAACTTAAAACATGAAACTTCTATATCTTTCAGTTTTCTACGTTATATCCAAATTTCAAATCATTTGAACTTCATATGACCAAAATATGTTATATTTTATTCTTTAAAAATCGTTAATTATTTAGTAATCTCACATTACTAAATCAACAAATTGTGATATTTACTTCAGGCATTACAAACTGTAACCAATTATGTAGTTAGGCTTAAATTTTTTAAAATTGGAAAAAATATATTTACGATTCTATAATTTTGTGTTGTTGCGATTTTGATCTTCTATGTTATACATGACCGAAAAAACAATTTTTCATAAAACATTTAATATATACTATATTATTAGAGACCTAGTTTATATAATTCATCTCATTCATTTATATGGTTTAATTAGTTATTTTTTTTAATATTTTTAACTAATTAATTTTAATCCCCATTTTATAATTAATAAGATTTGTGATTATAAATATATCAATTTATCTACATATCTAAATCCTATAAATAGGTTTGTTCAGTTTTAAATAAAGTAGTTCCTACTCATTCCCAATTTTCTATTCTCAAAATATGTTTTATTTTGTCCATTCCTAATATCCAGCAATTGTACTGTCAAAGTGTAACATTTCACGATGAATTTTATCTATCAATCGTCATATTTCACAATTTATTTATATAAATATAAATAATATAAATAATGATATTTAAAAATATATATTAAAGTATTAGGATTTATTTTAATTATAAATGGAAAAAAAAACACCATTTTGTAGACAAGATAGAGAGTTTGTTTAAAAACTCCTAAATTTACAAGGGTCTCACACATAAACATCAACAATTCCAAAAATTTGAAATTTTTTTTATATTATTCCCCATTAAATCAACATTGTTGACATTTCCAAACAATTTATGGGAGTCATAACAAAATTAAACCCAAAACTTTTTAACAATTTATACGTTGTGTCAAATGGAGAAAAAATGGCATATGCAGAACAGTTGTGATGTAGGATTACAAACCTAAACAGAGTCGACCAACAACATCTGAAGTTGAACCACTAATGGAGTAGGTACACTTTGGATTGCTTTCAATTATCTGGTTCATGACAAATAATTGACACCAATGCGATATATAGAACGTATTAAGAAAAAATAGTAGAAGCAACTCATTAACAATATATACCATTACAAAAAGAGTGCATGCCAGGTCAACCGAACGCCTGCTAGCTGCCAAAATGATAATAAATAAATATGGTAACCGATACAGAATGTAAACAAACTGAATTCATTCAGCCTACTAGCCGCCAAAATGATAGGAAATAAATATGGTGATTGATACTGAATGTAAAAAAAGACTAAATATATTCAAAGCTGAAGTCAAACATTTTTTAAAAAGACCAAGAACTTGATTGACACTGTTTACAATTTCTTCTTTGAGACCTCCGATATGTGGTCCACGCTGGAGAGCAAATAATAAAAAAAAATGAAAAAATAACTCTATGAATGAAAATAAGCTGGTTAACAACATTCAGTTTTGTATCCAAAAATTACCAAGAAGTTGTCATCAGTTTCAAGATTTTGATTATTATCCTCAGCAAGAAGATCAATAATGTCTTCGTTGTAACTTTGTATGCAGGAAACTTGGATTCGAAACTCAAACATGACATTCATCTGTTGATTGTCATGAAAAAGATCTTATACGGCCCTAGGGATAATTCCTTTCATGGTAAAAGTCTTACCGCTTCATGTGAGAACCCAAATTTTTTGGACATGCAATTAATTAAATATAGACATGTATAAAAATTTATTTTCGAGTTATAATAAATTTGAAAATATAAATAACACATGGTATGCAGAAAATCTTCCAAGCCAATAAATATATGAAAATCGAAATCTAATGCAAGATACACAATAAATTAAGGTTGGATATCCATCTAATTGGAAGAAAATATTACATACAAGGTAGTTTTTTTCTCAATAAAGAAGCTTATCAATATTTATGGAAGGAGCATCTCCAAATTTTGGAAAGAATATCAATCGAATTATGGTAAGATTTTCACCTCATCCCTATAAATAGGAGGACCCTCCTATTCAAATTTCACATCTCAATTTTGGAGTTTTCTCTCCATATTTTCGAAATTTCTTCTCAAAAATTCTGCACGAGTCATCAAAATTCTGTCTAGGTTCAGAAATTCTTTTCTCTCGCTCAATTGCTCAGAATCCGATCTCCACCATTCAGAATATGTTTTCATATGTTTTGAACAACATATCCAAATTTCAGAAAAATCCAACGGTTAGTTTTTTGTTTATAGTCTTCGCAAGAAAACTTCTCATATTTTAGGCGAGAACAGCATACCTATGGTTTTTTGTTCATAAGTAGGTCAAAAATACTTCCAAACCCGATCTTCACTGTTCATAATTTATTTGACGTAATTATGAACGTACTTTAAAAGTTTAAGCATGATCCAACGGTTCATTAAGGCACAAGGAATTTTACAAGGCGGATGATTTTTCGGTAGATGTGCTGCTGCGTTTTCGAGGTAGTCGGTTGCATGATTCTTCTAAAGTTTCCGAATTCTTCACGTTTTCTTTCAGTCTAAGGTAAGTGGGTTTTTGCTGTATTATAATTTGCACACTTGTTCTTCGTAAGTGGGTTGTTTTTTCTACAATATAATTTGCACACTTGTCCTTCGTAAGTGGGCTTTTGTTATGTATATATTCTTTCGTAAGTGATTTTTTATTTGCCACACTTGTTTTTTGAAGTGGGCTTGTGTTTTAAAAAAATTATAATTTGTGTACGATCTCCCTTCAGTTTTTGAAAGTTCGTTCGAGCATAATTCTTTGTTCATGATACATGTTCTTCAAGATTTGTCAAATTATATATTCAAAGCACTGTTAGGATTCGATTGGATATGTGAAATGATTTTCGAACTATGACCCTTATATAGTGGGATAGTAACCGTTATACGGCATCACTCCATAGAGGATTAACATATTGGATATGACCTCATTCCTTAGAGGATTAACATATAGGAGACTAATATCAGGAAACCATGGAAATGAGATGACTTTCTGTGCTAAACGAGTATGCTATACGATTATGATATGTGTATAATTATGAAGTATGAATATTCGTTATGATATGCTATGTAAAATTTAAATTCAAGTATATGTATATGTTGCTATATGTCTCAAACGGCCCCCACTTGCTGAGTATTTCTCAAAATACTCACCTCTTACTCTACCCTCCTAGATAAGTCAGAGGAGCAATTAGATGAGGAAGAACAAGACCAATTTTGGGGATGGTGATGATGACGTACTGCAGAAGTTTAATTAATTTTTACGTATTAAGTTGTAAAAACGCTTCCACATATTTTTATTTAAATTCTAAAGACAATGATTTTTATGGTTTATGAATAATAGACTGATTTTGGTTTACACTATGCTACAAAGCTTGTTGTTTAATGATTATGTGATTCTTGAACAACGTCGGTGTCGACTAACCCCGGTCTCGGGGCGTGACACTGCATGTTTGCCCATATGCAACTATGGCTCCTATTGCAGAAAATAAATATATAAAAACGAAAACATAGGCATAAATGAGGAAAAAAAACAAAAGTAAATATGATTCTGATCAGCTTAATAAAATGAGAGATATGTAGCCTATTTATAGGATTATAAATAAGCACAACTTTAATCACTAAAACACTAATTACACTCAGTTATTTACGTGAGCCATTTTGCCACTTACTACACCCTAATTAATAATTGAAAGACATGACACGTAGCAAAATTGGATAACTTCGAATCATTCTTCAATAGTTCCTGACATCAAATCCTATTACTTGGCAATTTGGCCGAACTACTGGAAAACCAAAAAAAGTAAGACCGAAGCATGTTACCATTGAATCCAATCCTATTACTTAAGCAATTTGGCTGAACTATAGGAAAACCAAAAAAAAAAATAAATAAGACTGAAGCACGTTTAGCATTGAATCAAATCCTATTACTTAAGCAATTTGGCTACTCTATTGGAAAACCGAAACAAGTAAGATTGAAACGTGTTACAATTTAACCAAATTCTATTACTTAAAGCAATTTGGCTGAAAAGATTGGAAAACCAAAAAAGTAAAAACATCTTACCATTGAATCCTTGCGCTGCAGCTTGGATAATGTTCTTAATCAGAAGATCATAAACCGTAGCATTGTTGATATCCTTGTTGAATACATGATCTACAAAAAGGACAAAAAAGCTAAGCAACCAGATCCAACTCAAAAAACTTCAACACAGGAAAATCGCTCACCAAAAGCAAATGACATTCCATGAATTGGAGAATTATGAACTCCATCATGCAGGGAAACGCTATTATTTTCAACTTTCCAATGTAATTCGTCCTCAGATTTCTCGCATGATGGAGGCCTCACTCTCACGGCGACGCAAATCTTCTCCATTTTTCTAACATGCAAAGTAAGTAGCAGGTGTTTACGTTTTGAATAATGTGGAACGCGAGCGTCATTTTATATATGTAGTAAATCATTTTACAAAAATGCCTAGAAGGGCTTGATAATCTGACTAGATGTTCGAAACTACGAAAATAAAAAATATAAATGAACAAAATTTTACATAAATATAATTATGATTAACTTAAAGCCAAAAAATAAAATTATTGTTACATAACAAAACGAATTAATTGTATACAAAATAAATAAAACAAAGAAATATAATAAAAGGAGAAAGAAAAAAAGCTCCAGAACCTAGAAGGGCTCGATAATCTGACTAGATGTTTGAAACTACAAAAATAAAAAAACAAAATTTTACATAAATATAATTAGGCTTAACTTAAACCCAAAAAATTATTGTTACATAGCAAAATCGGAACAAGAATTAATTGTATACCAACTAAATAAGACAAAGAAATATAATAAAAGGAGAAAGGACAAAATCTCCAGAAATAACTGGTTGAAAAAAAAATAACCGGGTCTTGACAAAGTCGAAAACTAAGTGTTTTTGAGCTTCGAAATCTTTCATGAACGTAGCAATTCATGAAAAAGAAGAAACTTCAGAACTCTAACTCTCAAAGAAAGAAGGGATCAAGAAATCTAATCAAAATATGAAGACAAAAGCGGCGCTACGACTTCTAGAAGTTAGGGCTTAGCTCAGTCTTGTGCTTGAGAATATAAGGGGCCCAAATATAATAGGTTACTATTATTATATCGAAGCCAGGGTTTATGACCAAATTTTATATTCAAGGTTTTTGGACTTTTATACTCTCTAGCTCATTTTGAATCAAAAAAGTTGCGCTCATAAATTATATAAACTAGGTGCCTTCTCCTAAATTCCACCACGGTTTTATTAGAACAAATACATCGAAACGACAACACTCTATCAATAGAAAAAATCATTTTTCAGTTTTGATTTCAAGCTAGAATTGGAATAGAAAAATTGTGGTTCAGTTCTGAATCCTAAAAAATTGGAGCCATAATTGTAACAGATATGTAGTTAGGCTTAAATTTTGTAAAATTGGAAAAACTATATTTACGGTCCTATAATTTTTTGTTGTTGCGATTTTGATCTTCTATGTTATATATGAACAAAAAAACATTTTTTCATAAAACATTTAATATATACTATATTATTAGAGACATAGTTTATATAATTCATCTCATTCATTTATATGGTTTAATTAGTTATTTTTTAATATTTTTAACTAATTAATTTTAATCCCCATTTTATAATTAATAAGATTTGAGATTATAAATATATCAATTTATCTACATATCTAAATCCTATAAATAAGGTTGTTCAGTTGTAAATAAAACAGTTTTTACTCATTCCCAATTTTCTATTCTCAAAATATGCTTTAATATGTTCATTCCTAATATCCAGCAATTGTACTGTCAATGTGTAACATTTCACGATGAATTTTATCTATTTTATCTATCAATCGTCATATTTCACAATTTATTTATATAAATATAAATATAAATATAAATAATGATATTTAAAAATATATATTAAATTATTAGGATTTATTTTAATTATAAATGGGAAAAAAAACATCATTTTGTAGAAAAGATAGAGAGTTTGTTTAACAACTCCTAAATATACAAGGGTCTCACTCATAAACATCAACACTTCCAAAAATTTGAAAATTGTTTTATATTATTCCCCATAAAATCAACAACTTCTGACCCCCAATGTTGACATTTCCAAACAATTTATGGGAGTCATAACAAAATTAAACACACACACACACACACACACACACACACATATATATATATATATATATATATATATATAACCCAAATTGCCATATGTTTTCCATCATCAAAACCAAAACTTTTTAACAATTTAGTTCGATCTCGAAGTGAAAATATATCATGGCCAGGACCATTTACACTTGCCTCATGGTTCTTTCCCTGATGACATTCATCACAAACAATATCGAAAAATGTGACGCTTCCCGTCATTTGTTGCAATCTGGACCGGGGTTGCCCAGCATTCCATCAATATTGCCACCTTTGCCATCAATGCCTACCAACCCAACTATACCCGCGGCAATGCCAAAACCAAGCTTGCCATCAGTACTTCCTACGAACCCGACTATTCCATCTGCATTGCCGAAACCAAGTGTGCCACCTACGGCATCAATCCCCACCATTCAAGTTATTCCATCAAACCCTGGTGTACCTAAATTCACTTTGTCTCCATTGTCTTCCATTCCCACCAGCTTTATCCCCTACATCCCATACATCTCGTAATTTAATAAATCTCCAGTTCCAACTTTAGTAGAGACAACCAAAGCTAAAAAAATAAACTAGATTTGATCTCATGCTCACTCAAGTTAGAATTTTCTTGTTCTAGCTTTACTGGTGGTCTTGGTTAGCATTTACCACGTAACAAACAAATAAGTTTGCCTTGAAATGATTTCAAATTCAAGTTCACCTTTACTGAGAAATTTGAATTCAAATAACCAGTTCATCAAGTTGGTTCTATTGACTTGCACATCTTTTACTGGTGGTCTTGGTTAGCATTTACCATCTCTTGATTTGTTGTTCTTCAAAGTCTTCAATGCTCGCATTTCACTGTCCATCGACTCATCCATCAGATCACAATATTCACCTCATTCCGACACTCTCACAGGTTCTATTTCAACACTTCGCATGCTTTTCGCTTATTTCATGAATAATAGATCAGATGTGACTTATCGTCAAACTGATCAATGTGTTTTTTTAGGAGTTTCAATTGAGATTATGACGTCTGTTGAGTTAGGATTGTACAACAAGAATCTTGTATAATTAAAACTCTTTTAGTTGAATCTTTCTATCCTTGAAAGAATATGAGACATATAAATATTTTGTCTTTCAAACTTCTATGCATAAACAAACATTTGTGTTCTTATATCTATGTTATATTATACTTGATATATATGTTTAGTCATTCATCCATCTCAAATAAATTTAAAATTCATGTATTCGCTTGAGCATCTTCAGCAGTGAGATAAATTCTAAGTTGCTCAACTGATTAGTCCTAATTGAGAATCACTTAGTCGGTTCTAACCCAACTGATAAACATAATTAGACTGTTGTATCGGTCCTAACAATTTCAACTATTTTTATATTCGTTTTCTAGATTTTAGTCGGTTCTAAGTTCTAACCCAACTGGTAAACATAATTAGACTGTCCTATCGATCCTAACAATTTCAACTATTTTTATATTCGTTTTCTAGATTTTTTTTAATTTAAATGTCGCTTTTTATTTACTTTTCCATTTGTCCCCATGATTATAAAAAATTTAAGGATGATTTGTCTTTAAATCCCCAAACCCATTCATGTCTGATGTGATCTGTCTGAAATGGATGAGCCGGGTAAGGAACTCCAACGGATCAAATCAACAATTTATAGTGTTTGGGAATTTTGAGTGAAGCTAATGGCCTGGACAGCACCTGTAAATAAGAAAGTAACTCGTGAATGGGCGCCGGAGGGGTGTCCGGCGTGGCCACTCCGATGCTTAAGTCAGCAGACTTTTCAGTAAACACAAGCAATATTTGAGAGAAAATATGTGTAATGTTTGAGAGTTGAAAGATTTCAGATTGTTTAAATAACATTAATACCTGCTATTTATAGTAAAAAAATGTGGTATGTACCTCGATTCCCGTGCCACCTACTAAATATGGCAAGTTGGCTGCCCATACTTATAGCTTCTGATGGCTTCTAGGACACTCTAAGCCCAAGTTGTTCTGACAGATTAGACTGTATGTATCAATCACACTCGAGTGTGGTGTAATTCTCGAGGTGTCCCGGGTAATAGATTGCCCGGGTATTTGTATGAGAACCCGGGCTATGATCACTGCCCGGGAAGAGGAGAAGTGCCTGGTTAGCAAAGTATCCGGGTGGCTGCGTGAGAGCCCGGGCTTTAAATTGAACACCCAGGAAGAGACGTAGTGCTCAGGTTCTCGAGGATTTTACCCGGATGACCCGGATCCTTATGGGATATCACTGTCGAAGAGAATGATTCTACAAAATCATGATTTACACTTTCATTTTAGAAAGTTGAAATGTAAAGCATATATAAGTTAAATATTTTAATACTTCGAGCACATATTTTTGTACAAAATATGAAATAGTCGGTATTAAAAACTCATAAATTAGTATTTAAGTATTTGTACTTGTTTTTCACATCGGAGAGGACATGTGAATCTAGATGGTGTAGAAAAAATTTCTTGTA
Organism: Primulina tabacum; assembly: GCF_025594145.1. Classification (NCBI taxonomy): domain Eukaryota; kingdom Viridiplantae; phylum Streptophyta; class Magnoliopsida; order Lamiales; family Gesneriaceae; genus Primulina; species Primulina tabacum. The sequence goes on along the minus strand of NC_134550.1, from coordinate 3,844,493 downwards.
AATCAGAAAATTTATAATCATTTTCTTCCTTACAAAAATAACCCAAGTTTGAATATAAGAATTTAAAGACAATCTATCCTTTATTTAATTTCATAAAAAGAATATTTATAATCACTAACTATAGTATACACATATTTGGTCCCCTATGAGCAATCCTAAATCCTAAATAATAAAAATATATAATATATAAAATACACGAATTAAGCTGATTGGACACAATAATATTATCTAGACATAGTACCCAAATTTTACGTGTACATTAAGGGGACATATTAATTAATTATTGCCATCACTTTTATTTATTTCTTTTCATGAAACGAAAATTGCTCCATCTTACATTGTTAAATTCACGTATCAGATTATCGTGAGTTGCAATTAGTACATTATTTGGTCTGAGATCGTTAAAAACAATATTTGTCTAAAAAAAATACAACATGACATCTAGACTACAGTACCAATTAAATAAATTGACTTTTATGTCATGTAATCGTATCTTGTTAGTAAAACAACACGTGTTTGATCCTATATTTATATATTTGAAGAATTTTATGTAAAAATTCAAATTTTCATTTTTGAAATAATTAATCCATTTTTTTTCTCGACCTTTCCAAATTAAACCAAAACCGCGATCAAGTATAAAAAACCACGTGACGGGGGAGTTCAATGGTCGAAGCATACCTTAGTACTCACTAGCTGTAGATGCTTGCTGGTCAAGCATTCTGCTCCTATTTTTATTCTTTTTAAATTAATAAAACATTTAATTTAAACATAGAAACAAATTAAATTAATTTTCAATTAGTTTGTAATAATCAAGTTAATTGAGATGCAGTCTCAATGATTTATTTCTATAAAACATTTAATTTAAACATTGAAAAGTAATACATTTAATACAAAAAATAAATTTTTTCATGAGTTAAATAGGAGACCTTTGTCTCACAAAATGGATACGTTCTGCTATGAGTTTTTATGATAAATTAATTATTCAAAATACAATTACTATAACTACCCCTTAATCTTAACGGTGCCTCCTCAGCTTCACTGTTACTGCTTCTCCCGTTGCTCTCCAATGGCGGATACTAAGCCCCAAGAATCATCTGTCTCTTCCTTCAATCCTACGCTATCCATTTATTCTTCCTCGTGCTTATGTTTCTGATCTGTGATCACCACCTGTTTTCAAGATTTACCAATTATACTTGAAAAAGTTCATTTCTTTCTTGCGTAGACAATGGCGGAGGAGGAAATCATGCTTTTACATGGCGATTTGGAACTGAACATCTATGAGGCGCGTGGCCTGCCCAACATGGACATGGTATCTGAGCGCCTGCGCCGCTGCTTCACTGCTTGCGAGTCGTGCCGCCCCACCAATGCTGCGGAATCCGAGCGTAGCGGTGGTGGGAATCGTCACCGGGACCGGAAGCTGGACCACCACCGCAAGATGATCACCAGTGACCCTTATGTCACGGTGTCCGTTCCCCAGGCCACACTCGCCCGCACGCGCGTGATACCCAACTCCCAGCATCCCACATGGAACGAGCATTTTCATATCCCCTTAGCTCATCCAATGGCGTTTCTGGATATCCGCGTTAAGGACAATGATATGTTCGGTGCCGACACCATGGGAAAAGTGTTAATCCCGGCGGAGAAGATCGCTTCCGGCGAGGTGATCGAGGGCTGGTTTCCGGTTACTTCTTCTTCCGGTAAGCCGCCGAAACCTGATACTGCGCTGCGGCTTAAGATGCAATTCGTTCCTTGTAATAAAAACTCATTGTATAATCATGGCATTGCGGGTGACCCATCGCATAAAGGGATTAGGAAGACTTATTTTCCGATTAGGAAAGGGAGCTCGGTTACTCTATACCAAGATGCACATAATAAAGATGATGGAAAAATGCCTGAGATTATGTTAGAGAATGGGTTGGTTCGGGAGCATGCCGGATGTTGGGAGGACATATGCTACGCAATATCGGAGGCACACCACTTGATATACATTGTGGGATGGGCCGTTTTCCATAAAGTCAAGTTGATTAGGGAGCCAACAAAACCATTACCGAGAGGCGGGGACCTGACACTAGGTGAATTGTTGAAGTACAAGTCTCAGGAAGGTGTCCGAATTCTATTATTGGTTTGGGATGATAAGACTTCTCACAATAAACCCTTGATCAACACGGTATGAGAAACTATGATGCCTTATGAGAAAGATAGGTTCAAGTGAGTAATGGGTTGAATGTGGTGGTTTCAAAGACTAATCTTTGTTCACACAGTTATTCTTGTTGCGTGATATGGAATTTGGTGTGTGTAAGGTATGTGGTCAATTTAGCAAGTTGAAGGAGTCCAGGAATTGCTTGAAACTTGTGAGCTGTCTGATTTAAAGTTTGTAGACGCACGTTGAAAATTTAGTATCTTAAATGGAAAATTGAAGATTTCATGAAGTTAAGTGCAAAACATGTTTAGGATGTTCATGGAAAATATGGATATAATATATGGTAATTGGCAAGCGCATCTCAACCATGTAGAATAAATTGTCCTGTAACTTCTACATGCTTTTTATGTTCATTTTCCAAGTTATCACACACCATTTGGCGACTGGTGCTTTATTATTTTTTGTTGTTCGCAGTGAAATCTTAGTATATATGATGGGCTCATATTAGTGTCACCTTAATAGGTATTTTATCATTTAAATAAGTCATGATTCACTGCAAACTGTGCTATCGGGGACTAGTCAACGCTAAGTATTGAATTTTACACATCCATATCCGAATTTCTCCTGTTTTCAAATGCTTATAACATGGTAGTCACGATTGAGTGAATTGTGGTTTTAGTGACTGGTTTTGGTGACATTTGATGCAGGAAGGAGTAATGAAAACTCATGATGAGGAGACCAAGAAATTTTTTCGGAATTCATCTGTAATGTGCGTGCTGTCACCACGCTATGGGAGCTCTAAACTTAGCTTTTTGAAACAACAGGTTAATGTCTTGTATAATTGCATCTGTTCAAATAGTTGTAACTTCTTTTAGGGCATTTCGTGTCAGAGAGATAGTTTGTTAGCTTTTTACCGAAAATGCTGGAAAAGACAAATGAGGATAATTTTTGATGCAGCGAGGTCACTGTAGGATTATCATATACATGAATAATTTCATATAGCAAAACGTGGGAAGGTGATTTAACCTAAACTAATTTGTGACTCATTCAAGAGGTGCTTCAGCATAACTTGGCCTTTAATCCCTTCAAAATGTTTGGTCTTGTGTATTTTGTCTCCAGTTGATCTTCTCATTTCTAACATCCTCTTCTCTAGTAGTCTAGCCTCTCTCGTTTCCATTTGATTCTCAAATTATTGACTTCTGCATGCAATTGTATTACAGGTCGTCGGAACTGTTTTTACGCATCATCAGAAATGTGTTCTTGTTGATACACAAGCCCATGGCAATAATCGAAAAATTACTGCCTTCTTAGGTGGTATTGATTTATGTGATGGCCGATATGATACGCCAGAACATCGATTATTCCGTGATCTTGACACGATTTTTCAAGATGATTTTCATCAGCCTACATTTGTGGTATGAAATTAACCCTTGCACAGTTTTTGTTTTTAACTAGTTTACTCTTAACTGCATTTTTAATAATTTTTATTAGTGTTCGTACTCGTTTGTAAATAATGTAAATGAGGCTATGTGTGCTTACTGGCTTATGCTTTTCATTACCAAAACCAAAAAAATCCAGGTCTTTCAGCATTTGCGAGGTGATTTGAGCTAGCAAAAGAAAAGTTCAGCGTTTGATCTTTCAGCATTTATCTAGTGACCCTTTTGCTATACATCTAGAGCATCTAGTCTCTCTACTACAATGTTCAAGATTTTGAAATCTCACTTATTGGTTGTCGTTAGATGTCCCACATCAGCTGGATTACGTCATTTGGGGTTGTATATATGGACTTGGACAATCATCTCCCATTGAGCTAGCTTTTGGGTTTAGTTATGATCAAATCTCAATCTTAAGATGGTATCAGAATCAAGATCCATCGTTATGTGTTAGACTGCCATATGAGATAGCTGATAATGTCTTGTAAACATCATGCTCCAATTGTTTATTCATGGGTGTGAGAAGGTATGTTAAATGTCACACATTGGTTGGATTATGTTCTTGAGAGTTGTATATATGGACTTGGAGCTAGCTTTTGGGGTTGAGTTAGGTTCAAGTTTCAATCTTATTATATAATCACATCGTTATGTGTTGAATGAGTATGTCTTGTATAAACTTCACTCTTTAGTTATTCATTTTTAGTCGTGAGGGGGTTTTGTTAAAAATGTTTAACGTAGACTGAATTAAGTCATTGAAAGTTGTATATATGGACTTGAACAATTCTTATTTGAGTTCACTTTTGAAATTGAGTAAGGTCAAAGTCTCAATTTTAACATGGTATCAGAGTCAATACCCACCGTTATGTGTTAGGTTGCTCTATAGGCCATCCGACAATGTCTTGTATAAAGTTCAAGCTCCAATTGTTCATTCCCACACCGACTGGATTAAGTCTTTGAGTTATACATATGGAAATCATCTTCCCTTAAGTTAGTTTTTGGGGTTGAAGTAGACTCAAGTCTCAATCTTTAACAATTTTCAATGTTTCATCATATGATTTCGGTTGCATGTCATTGACTTTCCTCGGCCAACAATTATGATTTGTTTGTTCGTTTATTTTTATATACATTAAATGTGGTGGTTGGAGATTACTGTGAAGCTATTATTTGTCTCTTTGACTTGGTTTCATGTGGTGAGATAATTTTAAAAGCACCCAACGCCTAGGATATGTTATTGACTGCTGTTCACTAAATAAACTATTATAGTTTGTAGTTGATGATCACCTAGTGCTTATTATACCAACATTTGAGCATAAGGAAGATTCTTTTGGCTCTTTAAACCAGTATGCTGTTTAAGAAATCATAAAACTGAGAGAGAGATATATAAAAGTTGCGATCACTTATCAATTAATCATGAGGCAATTATTCTAATTAATGGTTTACCCTGAGAAGTTGCTAGTCTAGTATTCTATTAAGTATTTCTAGTTGTACCTCAGTATTATCAACTGAAAACTTATCCCTGGTGAGCTTTTTACTAATTCTTCCAATTTCTCTTCATTTTCTGTTCTCTTTCATTAATTGGATTTTTTAGGCAGGACTTAAGTCTCCAAGGCAGCCGTGGCATGATTTGCATTGTAGAATTGATGGGCCTGCTGCATATGATGTCCTTATAAACTTTGCTCAACGATGGAGAAAAACGACAAAGTGGAGAGAATTTAGTTTACTTAAGAAAAAGATGACCCATTGGCATGATGATGCTATGTTAAAGATTGAGAGAATATCATGGATACTCACGCCTGCCTTTTCTTTTTCCAAGGATGGAACTTACACATCTTTCACAGATGATGATCCTCATCTTTATGTGTCCGGAGAAGAAAACCCAGAAAACTGGCACACACAGGTTCAGAGCCATCAACTTGGAATGTTTATGTTATTTGGTGGAGTTTCTTGAAAATTATTTTAGTCTTTCTTTACTGGTACAGATCTTTCGGTCAATAGATTCGGGCTCAGTTAGAGGCTTTCCCAAATTCTATGATGAAGCTCAGGCACAGGTTATGGAAAGCCTTTGTCCAGAGTAATGACTGGTTTTCATCTTGAGATGGTTACTATTTTCATCATTTCACTCTATCTTCAATGCTGACTATGCAGAACCTTGTCTGCTCGAAAAATCTGGTGATAGACAAAAGCATTCAAACGGCGTATATTCAGGCAATAAGATCTGCTCAGCAGTTTATCTATATTGAAAATCAATACTTTCTTGGTTCATCGTATGATTGGCCGTCATATAAAAATGCAGGTAAAGATCATAATTTCATGCTTGTCGCATCTGTTTTATCTGTTTATGGTATTTGGATGATAAAAATCACTTTTTCCTCATGGCCACTTCCTTTGGCCCTAACGACCATTATGTCAGCAGCTAAATCACTTTTTCCAAAAATGCAGGGGCTGATCATCCGATCCCAATGGAGTTAGCACTGAAAATTGCTAGCAAAATTAGAGCAGAGGAGCGATTTGCAGTCTATGTTGTTCTTCCAATGTGGCCGGAGGGCAATCCTAAAGATAATGTTATGCAAGAAATTCTCTTTTGGCAGGTAATTCACAACAAATTTCCTGACTTAGTTCACAAAGATACTGTATATTCTTCATTGTTGGAGGTCTGGTGATGGAGATTTATACGAGTCAACCAACGTACCCTCTCTAATCAAAAGACAAAAGAACAATATTACAACACTTCCACTTCTTGCATTATTCAAAGTCTTTGTAGCCTAATCAAAAAATTTGCTCAATGTAAACGTAATTGGTGTGGCCGTTCCGTTAGAAAACTTTTCTAGGTTTGATACTGGGTTTTCATTTTATCATCTGCATCATCTACTAGATTATCATGCCTTGAGATAAATACTGATTGTTTCTCTAGTGTCATATGATGGACACATTTATTGAGTGGGTTATTTATTTTACTTGCACGCCTTTTATTTTTTAGGCCCAAACTATGGAGATGATGTATAAAGTTATTGCAAAGGAGATCAAGTCGATGCAATTAGATTCACATCCTGAAGACTATTTGAATTTCTACTGTCTTGGCAACAGGGAACCAATTTCAAATACTACTTCTCAGGTGGATGGAGATGCTGATAAGGTAGTTGTCCAAAAAAAAAACATATCGTTTTTTTAGTTGTAAAGCGTATTTTTTTGTGTTCAAATATGTGTGCATTTATACGGATTCAATATTATGCCGAAATAAGAACTATTAGTATGAGAAATATCTATCATAACTGAGATGCATTAGTAACTGAAGGAAAGACGAGTTCCCTGGAGATGTATTTGAATAAAACAAGGATTTGTAAAACCTGAAGTCTGTTCCATGAATTTATTAGTGTATCCACCATCCCAACGCCAATATCGATTATTATATTTATCTAATAGGAGTATTAGTTTCGATGTTAGAGTAGATCAATATATATATATATATATAAACAATTTAATATCATGTTTTTTGGTAATTTCTGTATTTTTTGTCGTATGTGAATTTGCTCTTTATTTGTTTACTTTCCTTCTATTTTTTATAACATGTATTTGTATAACATTCATTCTTTCTGTTCTGATGTATGTAACCAAATAGCTACTAGTTAAGTTGTTTTTGGACTTTAATTATTCATCAACTTAATTAGCTCATGAATTCACAAAAATATATTCCTTCATAAATTGTTAACTTTAATATTATGAATCTTTACCACGGTACATGTCACGGGATATGAGATCACACCTAATTTTTCTTGTGCCATTATATTAAGCTGAGGCTTTTAATTGTTATCTTATAAAACATCTGGTATCCATGACTTTTGCTCAGGTTTCAGACTCCCAAAAGTTTCAAAGATTTATGATTTACGTGCATGCCAAAGGAATGATAGTGGATGATGAGTATGTCATAATAGGATCTGCCAATATCAATCAAAGATCTATGGCCGGCACAAAAGACACGGAGATGGCAATGGGCGCATATCAACCTCATCACACTTGGGTAAAGAAGAAGCGGCATCCTCACGGCCAGGTTTGATCACTTCAAGAATCCTTTTTGTTCTTTTTCAGACACGGATGTCGTATGAAATGTTCATTTGTAAGTTTTTAGTTTTTGATGTGATCACAGTGTTTGAAGTGTGATCTAGATCTTCGGCTCGTTTTTTCTTGTCTATGAACTACTGTTATCCTAATACACATGCAGATTTATGGATATAGAATGTCCCTTTGGTCCGAACACCTTGGTAAGGTTGAAATTTTTTTCGAAGAACCACAGAGCTTAGAGTGTGTAAAGATGGTGAATGAGGTCGCTAGAGATAACTGGAATAGATACACGCGTGACGAGTTTACGCATTTGCAAGGTCATTTACTCAAGTATCCCATGGAGGTAGACATTGATGGTAGCCTCAATCCTTTAGCAGGACACGAAAATTTCCCAGATGTGGGGGGCAGAGTTCTTGGGACTCATTCTGCTGCTATTCCTGATGTTTTAACAACGTGATGTTAATCTATCTTTGTGTGTTGTTTGTACAATTTGAGCACAGTTGTAATCTTGAAATTGTTTTTTTCCCCAATTTTTTCTTTGTTATGTTGTGTGAATATAGGTTTGGATTTTACATGTGTTGTTTGTATATTTATTTGGATAGGTATAATACCGTTGGTAGTGAAGTATTTTATGCATTTCACACAGCATTTACACTTTTTTTTTAAACTTTCAATATTACTTTAAAATAGAAGTTAAGCAATATTTTAAGATTGAAATGTAAGTTTTACCTTTTAATGACGAGGGAGAACGAACAAGCACGATGTTAATTAAATTTAAAATATTAACCCTAGAAATATTTTTAGTTGTGCAAAATTAAATAGAGTTTAAGAATTTGAAGGAGTTGGTGTTCTAATCCTACTAATTTTGTTTTGCCTTGATTGTAACGAACGACAATCTAACCAACGCTACCACAATGATGGTTTGTTCACAACTTAAAATTAAGAAAATCTACCATTCCTACTCCACCCCAATAATGTAATAGAAATAAAAGTTAATTACGTACTATACTAACATTCGAAATCTCGAAATTATTGAAAAGATTTCATTATTTTTAGTCATTCATCATTGTTTTCAAATTTTGAGTACATGTCCTGAAAATATTTACGTCAGGCAAGCTGCGGCGGTGGCGGAGGAGAGACGCTGTCGCTGTGGGCAGCGTATCACTAGAAAAAAAAGGTGAAGAAGAATCATCCCACGTGAAGAAGGGTTAGGATTCGAAGGCAGAGTGGATGTCCACATTTGGAGAGGCAGTGGAAATGGGAGATGGGGAAGGCTGTTCGGGGTATTTTAGGATGGACTTCTTTTAATGTTCTTTACTGGGTTCATTCTATCCAACACATTAAAGTAACACTCTCGACTTATTTTTATAGATATAAACTAAAAGCAAAAAATTGTGTTAGACGGTCTCACGAGTTGTATTTGTGAGACGGATCTATTATTTGGGTCATCCATGAAAAAGTATTACTTTTTATGTTAAGAATATTACTTTTTATTGTGAATATCGATAGGGCTGATCCATCTCACATATTAAGATCCGTGAGACGGTCTCACGTGAGACTCACTCTAAATTAAAATAGAATATTAAAATTGATTAAATGATCGTATTAAAAAAAAAATCTAGCCTGAACCTTTTTATTGGTTCATTGGGTTGATTAATAAGTGGGCCAACGATTTATTTGGTTTAAAAAATATATTATTTGAAGTAAGGACTGTTGAGAATATAATGGGGTTTTGGACCCATGACCTATCACATTAACGCCACTTGGACCAAGAGCAGGTGGCTGGCTTACTTGGCGTAACATTTGTATAGATCATCTTCGCTTTTGCCCCGCAGGGATTGACGGTTGATATAGCATCTTTTCAATATTGCATATCCTCTCCCTATTTAGTAATGTAAATAATCAAAATTTGATCTTAATATAATAAATTTGATTTTTTAAACTTTTATAGTCATTCCACCAATATTACGTGACATCGAATATAATGCCAATTTTTAATATGACGCAATTATAATCTATAAATTATGTTAACCAAGTAAATTGCACTAGATAAATTTTATAAGACATGATCTTTACAAAAAGTGTTGGTAACGGAAAACGAACTCATGATTCTATCTGCACAAACATACCTAACAAGCTTTACTTGGTTAATAGTGTATCTATTATATAAGCACATATATAAAAATTGTGAAGCTATACTTCACATGGACTATGTCAATTTCAAGTTTCTTATCAATGCGTAAGCATGTGTATAATATCTTGATAAGACATATTCAGAATAAAAGTTATAAAATCAACCAATAGTTTGGCTTTATGACACATAATCCAACAAAAAGCTAACCTATTGACATATACACGTGGAGTTCTTAATGTTCACTTGTTTAGAATGGAGTTTTGTGTCATCATGGCATAAATAAATAAAATTTAATTTTTGTTAATAGCTGTAACTTTTGATCTGATGATAATTTATTCGATGAAAAAACAAAGAAATTGTTGTAGAATTATGCTATCTCATGTTTCTAGCAAGATATTTGGATTCTCTCGTCTTTCTTTAACACCAAATCTTCTCCTTCATTGTGAAACATTTTTTGGTTGTTGTATCATGCATGCATGCCTTCTTCTTTATGACGTAGAAATACACGGTCGCTATTTTTCAATGCGTATTGAGTAAATCCTCGAATTAATACAATAACCTGTGAAATTCACACAGCTACTTTGAATTGCTAGAGTTCCATATAATGCTGGTCAAAAAATATGTTGCAGACCCTTTGTTTTTTAAATTGAAATAGTTTCTTTATTATAACTTCTAATCATTTCAAAGTATTTGAATTCGAAATTTTTCGTTGTATCTCAAAGTATTCGTTCATATGAAACTTATTCGATTCAATTTCCACCTTCAGAAAATATTTTATATAAATGTGAGGAGAAATCAAGCCGCATGAGCAGATTCGAGGAAAAAATGGATCTATGACGGACTCATTATTTAGGTTAGATTTCGATGTAAATGAAAATCAAAACAAGATAATGTATAATGAGATCATTAATTAGGTTGGGTTTCGGCCTAAATGAGAATTAAAATAGGATGATGGGCGCTTTAATATGACGATTCATCGATCACTAATCTTTTACACCAAACTGAACCTATGGTATATTTTACTTGGTTAATATTGTGTTCTTTATATAAACACACCACTCTATGTATAAATAAGTGTGTAAAGATTTTAAAGATGTCTGAGTTGGTGGAGTAGATGATTATTTAATCAATAATGAATAGTTCGATTATTCTACCAACACATTATTGGATTTGTTCAATACGATTTACTTGGCTAGCATAGTTTACAGGCTATTGTGTTGATCTACAGGTTCATCCGACGGTGAGTTTCAACATCGTTAAAAAAATAAGTAAAAAAGGTATAATTTTAAAAAATCTTCCCATTAAAAAAAAAAGTATTTTTTATTCTTTTATATTATATTTTATATCAATATCATTTATATTATAATAAAATGGTTTTTGATTTGTGGTGGATTCCTATACATCAAATTGGCTGCATTTGGCTTATAAATTCCTAATTGTGTGTATTAAATTTCTTCGTTTCGTGGAGAAAGATGTGTATCTCTCACTTGATCACCTCCATAGGTATTTCTCCTCTCATGAATGAAGAATCGATGGAGTTTCATGCAAACCCACCTGATCCTCTGCCGACGACATCCGAAGTGGCGGATTCTTGTCCAATTGGATGTTTAGTCTATAGGATCAAAGAATTTGTTCGATTCGCGGTGTCTGCTGTCGTCGGGAATGTTCTCTCCGCAGTTTTAACCTTTTTCTTTGCCTTGGGTGAGTGGTTCAACCTCTCTGTAGATTCGATTTCTTGATTTTGGTTTGATCGTACGCTTCTAATGCAGGTGGGTTATCACGATTCAAGGGGTTTGATGGTTTCACCCACCCCATAATTATGATGTGTTTTTTTCTTAACATTGATTTATTCTCCCGTGGTTCTTATTGTTTTAGGGTTTAGGTTTTTACTATGTCCTGCAAATTGGGGTTTTTCAGCATATTTGGGGATTTAGAACACTTAAAAGAAATTATAATTTTAGGCTATATTTGGACCTTGGGTGACAGAGAATGTGAAGAAAACAATCATTCATACTGAGAACCCCAAGGATGCAGTTTTCATTTTCTTTGTGATTGTGTGGTGTAGGATTTTGGACGTGAATTTTGTGCTCTATAGGTTTTTGGAGTTGATTAAAAGGTGATTGAAAAATCACCTTATGATTATTTTTGTCAGAAACGTCTCGCGCAGCAACTACTGAATTTTAGAGGGATGGTGATCTTTAGTAGTACTTTCTCTCGAATTATTCTTTATGCTAATGAAGGAGCTGTCCCTGCTATGCAGTTGGTACCATATTGGGAGCAATGACTGGAGCGCTTATTGGCCAAGAGACAGAAAGTGGATTTGTTAGAGGGGCTTCGGTTGGTGCCATATCCGGTGCTGTTTACTCCATCGAAGTCTTTGAATCATCACTTCTTTTGTGGCAGTCCGATGAATCTGGGGTACAGTGTCTCCTGTATTTGGTAAGTCTTATCTATTGAATGGATTAATAATCTTGAGTCAATACTATTCAATTGCAGACGTGATAATTCTGGCATTCAATCTTCGAGATTTATAGCATGTTTAGTAATCTGATTGAGTTTGGAGCTAATAATCTGACTGTACAGATTGATGTGATAGTGAGCCTTCTAAGTGGCAGACTTGTCCGCGAGCGTATTGGTCCAGCTATGCTAAGTGCCGTGCAAAGTCAGGTATTATGCTGCTCGATTGCTTTTCTTTGAAATGGGGATGACAGTATTTTTACATTTTTGACTTACAAAATTTTCTTCGTTAATCAGATGGGAGCTGTAGAAACAACATTTGAAGACGTTCCCGACATTTTTGACACTGGCGGGGCAAATGGTTTGTTAGTAGACACAGTTGAAAAGTTCCCAAAGATAAGGGTTGCAAGAGACGACATTGTTGATACTTCCGGAGAGGGAGTCTCTTGTTCTGTTTGCCTTCAGGTACTGTTCTAATTTCTTTCCCTTTTTATCTGTCTCTTGTTAGATAAACTACATCAGTGCACCTTGACTTTTGGCCTATATAGTGACATTTATGAAATTTGCGTAATTTCTATGACAAAGCAATTACGCATACGACACATCCTACATCTACACTCGTTGTGGGTATTCATTTATATCCACCTAATTTCAGAAGAGGCCATTGTAATTATTCAAGTGTTGGCCAAAGTTTGAGCTCTTTGTATATAGACTTCTTTTATCGACAAGTTGAACTGATTTAGAAGAATCTGTCCCATGCTTTTAAATATACGCAGGACTTTCAGCTAGGGGAGACCGTGCGAAGTTTACCTCATTGTCACCACTTGTTTCATCTACCTTGCATCGACTCTTGGCTGGTGAGACACGGTTCTTGCCCGTTGTGTAGAAGAGTATTTTGATGCTCTTTTTGTACGGCGAGAAACACCAGCTTGATGATATCCTCTTACTCGTATACGGCCTCTCTATTTGTTCAATAAATCCGTAGTTTTAGATTGGCTAGGTGCAGCTCTATGTATGTAGTTTCTGAGCAACATCTTTCGTGTTCGGTCTCTGCGCTTGATCACGATTTTGTAAAGAAAATTTTGAGGTGTGGTTTGTATTCCCTCACAGATCCTACGTACACACAATGTTTGTTTGCTATTAGTATTTTCTTTATCATCACTAGTTGTGTTGTTACATGGCATTGTATCGTATCCATCTTGTATGACGTGGATAATTTGACTATTCCTATAAATCATCGTAAATTATGCAAATTAGTACAGGCGCATAATATATTTTCATTCTTATTCATTTATAAATATTGTTCCATAGTTTATTTATCAATAAAGTTCAATTTTTCTTGCTTGATTTTCACTTCATTCACAACCATGCTTTGCACTTTCTAACCATTTTAATTTTAACGCTCATCTGGTGTAACTCTTTATTCTTGTTTTTTTTTAAAAAAAATCTATTAAGTGTAAGTATTTTAATTTATAACATCGGATTTCAGATTATCTTTTATGACAATCGAAATCACCTGTTTAACATGTAATGAAAAAAATCTCTCACAGTCCAATGGCTAACAAGAAAGTGAGCAATCAAACTACCATTTCAATTCAATCATATGAAAAACTTGAGAATTCTAAAATTGGCTACAAGTCCGTGAGAAAGCTAGTTTTTTTAAAGAACTTTCCTAAGCTAAAGAGATAAAATGAAAGTACTTTTTTATGATATATCAATGAGAATGGAGAGTCCTCCTCCCAATCCATACATACATGATCGATAGAATCACTGCGTAAGTAGGACAGTCAACTTTATACTGTTTACTTTTTGGATTTGAAAAAGAATGCATTATCATTCATTTTGCAATAATTTCTTTAAAAAAAGTATATTCATCTTATTAGCGGTTCTTTTTCTTTTTTTTTTTCAAGGAATTGAAAATAAAAATTAGGAGAAAATTATCTCAACTACATTTTCTGAACCAAAACAAATTAAGGCTCGGCTGAGCAAATAATTGAGAGTTTTTTTTATATATTTTTAGAAATAAAGGTAACGATAAAAATCGAAACATACTACTTTTTAATTATAAAAACGATTTTAAAATATATGTCCAAATGCATATTTGTTCTTAAAACAACTTCAAATCTTTATGGTATCGAGACGTTGAAATTATTTTTACTTTTCACAAAATATTGCATAGTTACACAATTACTTCTGTATGAAGGTCCAAAATACATGTCATTGATAAGACCAAAACTAATTCAATCTTTTCAAAAAAAAATAATAATAATAATTCAATCTTTACAAAAAAAATTCGGTATTGTTAGCAATTTATTTGAAGTTATACTAAAGTAAAATTTTAAATATTTAGTCGATCAAAACTCAAAATGTAACAAGTTAATAGATCGAAAAGTTTATTTTTTCCCTACAAAAAAAAATGACCGATTTCAAACTTTAAAATCTTTCTTGATTCAAATTTCAGTTCCATACCTCAAATATGAACTAAGAACCACCGTGAAATCCAAAACAAACGTGTTTAGCAAGGGCAATATAGGTATTTCGCGACAGATACACGACAAAAGACCCAAACAATTCATCCATGCACGATGATAGAAGAACATGCTACCCACTCAACTCATTCCCCTCTCTACTCTTGAATAGTCCCAACATTTAACAACTCTTAAATCTCAAAGCCGACAGCCAAAATGGGTTTCATTACAGGAAACGGAAAAAACCTCTATCTCGAATCGTCGTGAAAAAACTTTTCCAACGATCATCATCCGATCACGAAAGCGATTCTAGTATTGTGATTGTGCACAACAACAACAAAAGGAAGATTCAGCAATGAAATAAGCAACATCTTGTATGAAGAGACTATGGGTACAGATTTCTTGTCAAGAGAAGATATGGTTGTCTTACTTATTCACGCGCACACATATATATATAGAGAGAATTTTGTTAGAAAAGACGAAAATGATCTTGTAAGTTGGCTTGAATTGAAATTTGATTATTTTATGAGTCAAAATTTGTTCTTAATGTAATAACTTGTCTTCCTTTGTATCTCATAACATAGTATTGAATATTATCCATATGTTTGAAAAGATGGCAGCACTCAGGCGAAAAATTGATTCCAAATACGGACAATGACAAATTATTTTAGTAATTCCTACTTTTAATAAACAGATAATCAAAATCTATTTTGGTCAGACTTATTGGACAAACATGCCCTAAACCATATATTACTTATGATAACATAATGCATGTTTGCATATATTTATACAGGCTAGAAAGGCATTCAGAAAAGTCTGGTGAAGTTGCAAGCCCTCGTTCGAGGGGTTATCGTCCGAAGACAAGCACGCTTAGCCTTGCAATGCACGCACGCACGCACGCACTTGCCCAGTGCACCTCACTGTTCACGCTCGAAAGCTTCTGTTAAACGACTAGTCGAATATAGCCTAAATGGGAGCAATTCATGGTATTTTTCGATTTCTAGAAAATTCAATGTTAAGTGTTGTACAATTATTCCAAGGAAATGGGAATCATGTTGGCTGCGGATCAACTTTTGAAAACTAGATAGATATCGAGCACGTAATTAAACAAGAATAAATGTTATAAAATATTTTGAAATATATTTGTACAGATGGATTTATTTATATATTTCGAGCATGTTTTAGTTTGATATTGAGCTTGAATAATGTTGGAGCTTGTTTTAGTTTGATATTTCGGAGTATATATCACCAAATAAATCATTTACTCTTGCTAATATACTATCCTCCAAAAATTAGATTTACTAGTGTTGATCCATTATATATATAATTTCAAAAATATCATACTCGGCTCAAAACCAAAACGTACGTAGTAAACTAATTTTGAGTATGATTCAAACTATTTTCACCGTAACAATTTATATTATAACAAAAAATATATTATTTAATGCTCGTGGCCACACATTAATTGCTATGTGGGTTAGATGAAATATTTTCTTTAGTCTTACTTTATAGATTTTCAAATATATTTTATTGAAAATATCTATAATTTTTGCAGTGATAAAGATGCAATTAGTAAAAATAAATCACATAAAAACCAAACAGAAAATATTCATATCCAATATTTCAATATAATATAAGATGTTTCTGGGGAAAAAAAATAAAAAAAAAGAGAGGCAATAGACTCTGGACAATCACGAATCCAACTAAATTACCAACGACTATAAGAAATAAGTGGAAGTAAACCAATATCTTCCGACGGTGGCTAAAATATAGCTAGAAATTGTGTTAGTCTTTTTATCATGTATATGCAGATTAGAAATATTGAGAGATTGAGGACTTGATCCTGTAGAATACAGGATAGTTGGCATTATCCATTTTCTCCAGTAACCCTTCCTACTCACCTATTCTACCTGCAAGAGTAAGAAAAAAAATCGCCTAGATGAGTTAGAGACCACCACAAACTCTGAAAAGCAGCCTAAAATATAGAGTTGTTGTGTGTTCAAAGTCCCCACTTATGATAATAGTATCGCTAGAAACTACGTGTTTTTCTTTTCATCATTTATATGCAGACTAGAAATATTGAGAGAATGAGGACTTGATTCTGTAGGAAACATGATGGTTGGAATTATCCATTTTCTCCAGTTACCCTTCCTCCTCACCTTTCCTCCCTGCAAGAGTAAGAAAAAAAATCGCCTAGATAAGTTAGAAAGCACCGATGCTCTATCTAAAGTGCATGTTGTGGGATGAAATGTCTACAAAATACCCGAAGGATATATAGATATATAGAACAAGTCGGATGAGAAAGCTGAAAAGGGGATATTAACAGATTTTGCTCTTAAGTTAATCTAATTTTTGGAGGATAGTATATAATGGATAAATACTAGTAAATCTAATTTTTGGAGGATAGTATATTAGCAAGAGTATATGATTTATTTGGGTGATATATTCTCCGAAATATCAAACTAAAACATGCTCCCACATTATTCTTATACTCAAAAATATCAAACTAAAACATGCTCGAAATATATAAATAAATCCATCTGTATAAATATATTTCAAGATATTTTATAACATTGTATTCTTGTTTAATTATGTGCTCGATATCTATCTAGTTTTCAAAAGTTGATCCGCAGCCAGCATGATTCCCATTTCCTTGGAATAATTGTACAACACTTAACATTGAATTATCTAGAAATCGAAAAATACCATGGATTGCCCCAATTTAGGCTATCTTCGATTAGTTTCAATTTGAGTAAAAAAATAAAAAACATATAATACATAAATTACATTTGAATTAATACAAAAATTAAATAAATTCAAAATTGAATTAAATGAATTGATATAATCAATGCAAACAATAATTAAAGTGGTCATTTATTACAGTACACACACACATATATAATTAATTTTGATATCCTGCACACCTACCGTACACACTTTTGTGAGCACCGATGAGGTGTCACTCATCTATTGGATGTGATGAAATATAGAAAAATTACACATCGAATGGATGAGTGATATATATATATATATAACATTGCAATCATTTGTGTTTAAAATTTATTTATACAGTTTGTAATAAAAATTAAATATATCATAGTAACACAAATCATATCGCAAATTAAATTGATTGATATAATCAATGTAAAAAATTTTAATTTAGTTTATATTTTCAATAAAGTTTAGTTTCAATTTGAATAAAAAAATAATAAAAAATATATAATATATAAATTATATTTTAATTAATATAAAAATGAATTAAATTCAAATTTGAACTAAATGAATTGATATAATCAATACAAACAATAATTGAAATTATCATTTATTGTAGTACATATATTTCAATATTAATGATATATCTTTTCTTTTTTAGAAATAACATTTTGACGGGAAATTAATATTTTTGGCAAAATATTAGAGTACTTGGTAAAAGGACATCGTAAAATGCACAATTGTATTTTAAAAAAACCACTAAAGAACCAGTTGTTTCCTCGTTCAATGATTTTACTTCTTAACCTATATTGCTCATTAAAGAAATTGAGGACTTGATCATGTAGAATACAAGAAGGTTGGCATTATCCATTTTCTCCAATTACCCTTCCTCCTCACCTTTTCTCCCTGCAAGAGTAAGAAAAAAAATCGCCTAGATGAGTTAGAAACCACCAATACTCTATCTAAAGTGCATGTCGTGGGATGAAATGTCTACAAAATACCCAAAGGATAACAAGTCTATAGATATATAGAACAAGTCGCATGAGAAAGCTGAAAAGGGGATATTAGCAGATTTTGCTCATAAGTTAATCGCATATTCACTTGTTTTTTCAGTAAAATTTTGGACTACACTACTAGTAAAAGATTTACTATAAGAAAAGTGGTATTGCGAGGATCAAATATGCGATACATTTCACCTGTATTTCCACCACATTCGAAGCTCGCAAAGCATCCAATATAAGTTGGACATTGTCTGTCAGCTCCCTAATCTGAAAAATTGAGAATGTATAATATTAGTATTCATAGTTAAGTCTCATCGTAATAGGTGGCAAATCATTTAAAAAGTTTGATATGATCAGCCATAAAATATCCAGCTGCCTCTGTGACTATGATAAGAGGTTAAATGGCAGCACTAACAGTCGATTTGGTGTTTCAAATCATGGCAGGCAAGATTTTCAGCCAGAGATGATTTTGATCCGATCAGGCATCTCCAAATTCCACTCCAAAGACAACTTACATGAATAACTAACCCGTCCAAGCTACTTCATTCTCAAAATAGTATCATTGTTACCTAATGAAACCAACTAAAAAGAGTGTACCATGATTCTAATGTGCATTCTTGGTCATACAAATTTACCATTTCCATATCAATATAAATCTTCTGATAAACTCAAGCGTATTACAGTTAGATATCAATTGTCATTTTATTTCATCCAAGAATAATCTAACAAAACCGAAACATTTCAAAATTCTTAACCTATATTGCTCACTAAATTCCAATTAAAGAATCAAGCTTTTGATATTTTCAACTTTCTGATCTAGAGCCTCAAAATTTCTCTTCTATGTACCAACAATCAAAAAAGAATCGCAAGTTTAAGTTTAGATAAAATGGATAAAGAAATAAGCATAAGCAGGAAATTTTTCATTAATTTGACCGACTTACTTTCTTAAAGCTTGCTATTAAGTTTATGGGAACCCATCCATCCACATCCATTTTCTGGCGCAAATATGTGTCCTTCACCAAATTATCATCACTGCAAGATACATGTGAAAATCCAAGCGTTGATACCATGCGCAAATAGACAGCAATGAGCGGATGAATCATTTAGTATGCATAACAAAAATAACATACCAAAAATAATAATCTATCTGTTTCACAATTTTGGAAGGCAAGTGAGGATCAGGTATGGGAGACGACATTGGTGCATATGGAAACATAGGCATGTGCCCGGGTGAACCTGGGTGGGGTCCAAGAGCAAAATACGTAAAAGATGAAGCATCTGCAAATTGAAACAAAATATAATTAGCACGCAAGATAATCTACAGAAGCAAGTATCTCAAAGCAGCAAACCTCACCATTGTAGAACACTGGGGGACCATAGGGCCGCGCACCCACAGGGGGAGGTGGAGGAATAAAAGGAGCACTTGAAACTGGACCACGTATGAAGGGCCGAGAGGCGACACTCTGCTGGGGTGCAAGGTTTACTCTGCTGCCAAAAGATTGATGGTTATAGCTCCAATCATCAATCCAACGTTCCTGGTATCGTTTGCTACCATGGCCATGATTAGAAGAACCATTCCCTTGAAGTTGCGGTCCACTGTTGTTCCTTCTAAAAGGACCACGCGGATGGTGTGGCTCATGCCCACTGTGAGATCCTCCTCTCTGTCCAACATCCCAACGTGTGTTGTCCCTAGGAGATACCCCCGAAGAGATGCTGGACTTCACTGGCTTAAAAGGAGACGCTTCAACCACAGAACTGTGTGAATTTGGTGCTTGAGAAAAGCTGCCGTTGGCTGTTATGTTTCTGTGACTTGTCCTGTCACCACCTAGCTCCGGAGAACACTGGCGGATAGGAGATTCATGGTTCGAAGCTGAATTTGTTGCTACTTCCTGTGAAGACCAAGAGTCAACTGACGTCCCCTATTATTCACAAAAAGAAAATTTCGTAAGGAAAGCAGTCTAACTTGTACGAAAACTTGATCATCGAGTTCATAATAGCACTAGAAGCATATATAATAAAACCCAAGCAACTAAGAACATCAGATAAATTGAACAGGTAGATTAAAAGGGCCAAAATATAGAGAACAACAATGACAGAAATAATAAACCTGTGACAGAATGATTGGTTCGTGAGAGAGTTCTTCAAGAGAATCAGTCGAACTCGAAGAAGCCTTCGTGGAAGCACGAGCTGATTTGGAGAAATCAGGCCAAGATGCTGTCCCCATCAAAGCACCAACCTGCGGAGCAACACCATTAGCAGGATTGTTCCAAACACACTTCTTGGTTACACCAACATTCTCACTTCCCTCAGCCTGACCATCCTCGGCCAAGAAACTAGCAGGTGGTGCGATTAATTGGTTTAGGAAAATTTCAGAAGGCAAAACGTGCTTCTGATCAGAGATACTCGAACATGAACAAGGCGACGCGAGCCGTGAATGGCGATCAATAACAGAATTTACAGATTGAACAGAGGCGGAGGAGTCAGAAGCAGTAGCCATTGCAGAAAACAAAAAAATAGGTCAGGCAACTGAACATCAAACCCACCAACACAATCGAATCGATTAAAGAAAACCCAAAAATTCCCACTCGAAATCGAAATCGCCTATCTCCGCCCGTTTTCTTGTTCGGAAGCAAATAAAAGTGCAGTGTTCTAGTCTCCCCGCATATATATAGAGCAATGAAGCGGGGAATTAGTTTCCTACGACAAATATAATTACAGCTCGGATTTAATTAGGATATACGTATTTAGTATCAAGATAAAAAGATAAAGGTTAATTTTATTTATTTATATATCGGAACAAATAATATTTTATATCTCGAAAAAAAAAACAAAGAAGTAAAATAATCGATATTTAAAATCCGATATCTTTTATTTATAAAAACAAAGCCTATGTTTTTAAAAATCGAAAAATCTTTAATGATTTATAAGGTGATTTATATCAAGTTTTACTTTTAAAATTTTGACATATGGTGATGATATAATTTATCTCCAAATTATCATTAAGAAGATCTTATCTTTGTATTTCAAATTGTTTCACATTAACTTTTTGCTAGAAAATTTTGATAGAATTAAATAAAACTCAAATACAAGATTAGATAAGAAAAACAAAAAACTTACTCTAAAATTACTAAAAAAATAAATAATCTAAATAAGAATAAAATATTTACTATTGTCATATTAATTTTTTCCTAAAAAAATAGCCGATTTATCTTTAATACCATACTTTAAATAAATAATAATTAATGTATAACATAACTATACTTTCAAAAATATAGATAAGGATTGGATGTTCAAAATTTGAAAATATGGTGAGAATAAGAACATGAGTGTTACTTCTGTTCTTAGATAATATAGAGATTATAATTTGCTTTAATCATTCTAAATCAATTGACAAAAATATTCTTTTAATTAAATAAAAATCATGATAGAAATCTACGTTAAACTAAATAGATTTTTTTTGTCAATTGACATGTAATAATTGTTCTAAATAATTTATGTACTAATTGATTCAAGCCCAAAAAATTATTAGAAAAAATTGGCTCTACAAGTATTTGTCACTAGTTCAACCCTAAGAATTATTATTATGGTCTGATTCATCTATGCACTGCTATCTAGAATATAGAGGTGATTTCAACATGTTCAAGAGTTGATTTTTGTCGTATAAGATTATTCATGGTACACACGTAGCATTTTGTTCTAAATATCACTTATTTTTTTGTGTTCCTGTTGATGATTGTATCTAATATTATTCTATCACATCTCATGCACATGTAAACGCCACAACATAACGAACTCTTATATCAACTAACAAATACTTCGTATTTGCTCTTATTTTATGAAAATGGCAAAACCGATTTTTTATAAGAGTGCATTTTATGTCATTATAAACTCATTTAAGTGTTCAATTTTCTATATAAGAAGAAATATCAAAGACATGTTTTCAGAAGTCCTCAATAAGCTCATCCATTTAAAAATTTAGCGGTGGTAATATTTTTATTAAATATTGTATATTTGTCCCGGAATCATGAAATACAAAACCTAAAGTGCCTCTTAAAACAAAATATAAACCGTACCGTTATCATAGCACAATTTTAGTACAAGGAAATGAATCCCTCTCTCTGTATTCTTAGGTAAATGAAAATGTTCTTTGTTTATGGAAAATCAATTTAAAATAGGAAAGGTTCAAAGTATATTCTAAGGGTGTGTTTGGTTGAGTGGATTAAACAATGATAGATTAATAGTCAAACACTTATCCAATATTTGGTTAAAATTTTAAGATGTTTTAATAATCATTTTGATCCGATTTAAGATCCAATTTTTTAGATAACTATTTGATTATTAATCTAACAAATCAAGTGAGATACACTATCAAAACTTAATAAATTACATTTTTCTCCTCTTATTTCTTAGAGTGTTAAGTTATTTATTGAATAAAGAGTGAGTCTTATGTGAGACCGTCTCACGGATCTTAATCTGTGAGACGGGTCAACCCTACTCATATTCACAATAAAAGTAATACTCTTAGCATAAAAAATAATACTTTTTCATGGATGACCCAAATAGAGATCCGTCTCAAAAAATACGACCCATGAGACCATCTCACACAAGTTTTTGCCTTGAATAAAAAATTTATTTTAGAATGTTGTACGTTAGATGTCGATCCTGATATTTAATATATATCATTATTATTTAATTTGATTTAAACTTTAAAAAATATAAAGATATATTTTTATTTTGAAAAAAATAATTTATTTGTATATATTTTAATAAAATAATAAAAACTAAATTTTAATGTTGGTTATGCTTATCAATAATATTTTTATTTTTATTATATTTAATTTTATGATATTTACACATATTAATTCAAAGATTATTAATATCGTCATTATTAACATTATTATTATTATTATCTAATATTATGTATTGCTTTGAGCACAACAAATAAGTAAACTTAACAAGGGTATAATATTAAATTTATTAATACGCAAAAACTTGTGTGAGACGGTCTCACGGGTCGTATTTGTGAGACGGATCTCTTATTTGGGTTACCCATGAAAAAGTATTACTTTTTATGCTAAGAGTATTACTTTTATTGTGAATATGGGTAGAGTTGACCCGTCTCACGGATTATGATCCGTGGGACGGTCTCACATGAGACTCACTCAATATTTAAAAGCTAATCACATATTCAAAATGTTGAACCAAACAATCTTAATAGTATCACATAATGTTTGATTATCTATAGCATAATTAATCATTTATTTATCTCATCACTTGTACCAAACACACCCTAATAGAATAAGAAAACATGAAATGAAATAAATATTTTAAAGATTCGTCTTGTCTTATTAACCAGTTGAAATCGACTACTGTGTTAGATCTATTGTCCCTACTAATGCACTAGCACATTATAATCGGTTGGGAGAATTCAGAATCGATTGGGCAATATCTTTGTTAGATGACTTCCGAAGAAGTTTTTTTGTTTGAAAACCTCTTTCTCCAAATCCACTAAGATTGGACGTTGATGCAGGATTTGATGTATCCTGGAACCAGTTCGACGTTGGTGCAGTAGTTGGTGATCCACAGGGTGTTTTAGACTGTTCAAACAGTAATTCAACCGACGGTCAAGATGATATTTAAGTTCTAGAAGTTCAACCACTTATTGATTCGGCGGATTTCCTATGACAACAGAATCTTTAGGCCCCAAAATTCACAAGCACCTAAACTGACTAGAAAAATTTCACCAGGCGGGCCTACTCCAAATCTCCAGAAACTATACCAAAAGCAATCATGCCAATGTTCTAGCTATACACATATATGGAACAAAAATAATACCAGAAAACAGCAAAAATCAACGAAGATTGTTTTGCGCAACCGCTTGGCACAGTTCATCCTCGTAGAATAGGGCTCTATTAGAAGCCAAGGATTTGCAGACAGGTTTCGGCAAAAAGGATGGCACCAAACATTTTGAAGAAAATGGGGATTCTTGGAAGAGAACAGCTGCAATTTGGCGCATCTCAGTGCATTTTAGACGAGAAGGGGGACGAGGGCCATGCTTAGGTGCCTTGGGTGAGTGAGGACTGCCAATCCACACTCCTTTTCCACCTCCCTTGCTGCAAATGGTTCCAATATGTTTCAACATTTTTTGTTTGCAGTAGACTTCTTAAGTACAAACAACATATTGGAACCATTTGGTTTGAGTGGTTGTAGATTCAATTTCTTGATTTTGGTTTGATCGTACGCTTCTAATGCAGGTGGGTTATCACGATTCAAGGGGTTTGGTGGTTTCACCCACCCCATAATTATAATGTGTTTTTTCCTTAACATTGATTTGTTCTCCCGTGGTTTTTATTGTTTTAGGGTTTAGGTTTTTGCTATGTCCCGCAAATTGGGGGTTTTCAGCATATTTGGGGATTTAGAACATTTAAAGAAATTATAATTTTAGGCTATGTTTGGACCTTGGGTGACAGAGAATGTGAAGAAAACCATCATTCATACTGAGAACCCCAAGGATGCAGTTTTCATTTTCTTTGTGATTGTGTGGTGTAGGATTTTGGATGTGAATTTTGTGCTGTATATAGGTTTTTGGAGTTGATTAAAGGTGATTTTTCAATCACCTTATGATTATTTTTTTCAGAAACGTCTCACGCAGCGACTACCGAATTTTAGAGGGATGTTGATCTTTAGTAGTACTTTCTCTCGAATTATTCTTTATGCTAATGAAGGAGCTGTCCCTGCTATGCAGTTGGTACCATATTGGGAGCAATGACTGGAGCGCTTATTGGCCAAGAGACAGAAAGTGGATTTGTTAGAGGGGCTTCGGTTGGTGCCATATCCGGTGCTGTTTACTCCATCGAAGTCTTTGAATCATCACTTCTTTTGTGGCAGTCCGATGAATCTGGGATACAGTGTCTCCTGTATTTGGTAAGTCTTATCTATTGAATGGATTAATAATCTTGAGTCAATACTATTCAATTGCAGACGTGATAATTCTGGCATTCAATCTTCGAGATTTATAGCATGTTTAGTAATCTGATTGAGTTTGGAGCTAATAATCTGACTGTACAGATTGATGTGATAGTGAGCCTTCTAAGTGGCAGACTTGTCCGCGAGCGTATTGGTCCAGCTATGCTAAGTGCCGTGCAAAGTCAGGTATTATGCTGCTCGATTGCTTTTCTTTGAAATAGGGATGACAGTATTTTTACTTTTTTGACTTACGAAATTTTCTTCGTTAATCAGATGGGAGCTGTAGAAACAACATTTGAAGACGTTCCCGACATTTTCTTCGTTAATCAGATGGGAGCTGTAGAAACAACATTTGAAGACGTTCCCAACATTTGAGCTCTTTGTATATAGACTTCTTTTATCGACAAGTTGAACTGATTTAGAAGAATCTGTCCCATGCTTTTAAATATACGCAGGACTTTCAGCTAGGGGAGACCGTGCGAAGTTTACCTCATTGTCACCACTTGTTTCATCTACCTTGCATCGACTCTTGGCTGGTGAGACACGGTTCTTGCCCGTTGTGTAGAAGAGTATTTTGATGCTCTTTTTGTACGGCGAGAAACACCAGCTTGATGATATCCTCTTACTCGTATACGGCCTCTCTATTTGTTCAATAAATCCGTAGTTTTAGATTGGCTAGGTGCAGCTCTATGTATGTAGTTTCTGAGCAACATCTTTCGTGTTCGGTCTCTGCGCTTGATCACGATTTTGTAAAGAAAATTTTGAGGTGTGGTTTGTATTCCTCACAGATCCTACGTACACACAATGTTTGTTTGCTATTAGTATTTTCTTTATCATCACTAGTTGTGTTGTTACATGGCATTGTATCGTATCCATCTTGTATGACGTGGATATTTGACTATTCCTATAAATCATCGTAAATTATGCAAATTAGTACAGGCGCATAATATATTTTCATTCTTATTCATTTATAAATATTGTTCCATAGTTTATTTATCAATAAAGTTCAATTTTTCTTGCTTGATTTTCACTTCATTCACAACCATGCTTTGCACTTTCTAACCATTTTATTTTAACGCTCATCTGGTGTAACTCTTTGTTCTTGTTTTTTTTAAAAAAAAAAATCTATTAAGTGTAAGTATTTTAATTTATAACATCGGATTTCAGATTATCTTTTATGACAATCGAAATCACCTGTTTACCATGTAATGAAAAAAATCTCTCACACTCCAATGGCTAACAAGAAAGTGAGCAATCAAACTACCATTTCAATTCAATCATATGAAAAATTTGAGAATTCTAAAATTGGCTACAAGTCCGTGAGAAAGCTAGTTTTTTAAAGAACTTTCCTAAGTTAAAGAGATAAAATGAAAGTACTTTTTTATGATATATCAATGAGAATGGAGAGTCCTCCTCCCAATCCATACATACATGATCGATAGAATACTACGTAAGTAGGACAGTCAACTTTATACTGTTTACTTTTGGATTTGAAAAAGAATGCATTATCATTCATTTTGCAATAATTTCTTTAAAAAAAGTATATTCATCTTATTAGCGGTTCTTTTTTTTTTTTTTTTTCAAGGAATCGAAAATAAAAATTAGGAGAAAATTATCTCAACTACATTTTCTGAACCAAAACAAATTAAGGCTCGGCTGAGCAAATATTTTTAGTATTTTACAAATAAAAAATAAAAGCATGTGTTTGGATAAATTTTTTTGTGAAATATTTTTAAAAAGGTGTTCTACAAAGAACAATTGAGAGTTTTTTTTTTATATTTTTAGAAATAAAGGTAACGATAAAAATCGAAACATACTACTTTTTAATTATAAAACGATTTTAAAATATATGTCCAAATGCATATTTGTTCTTAAAACAACTTCAAATCTTTATGGTATCGAGACGTTGAAATTATTTTTACTTTTCACAAAATATTGCATAGTTACGCAATTACTTCTGTATGAAGGTCCAAAATACATGTCATTGATAAGACCAAAACTAATTCAATCTTTTCAAAAAAAAATAATAATAATAATTCAATCTTTACAAAAAAAATTCGGTATTGTTAGCAATTTATTTGAAGTTATACTAAAGTAAAATTTTAAATATTTAGTCGATCAAAACTCAAAATGTAACAAGTTAATAGATCGAAAAGTTTATTTTTTCCCTACAAAAAAAATGACCGATTTCAAACTTTAAAATCTTTCTTGATTCAAATTTCAGTTCCATACCTGAAATATGAACTAAGAACCACCGTGAAATCCAAAACAAACGTGTTTAGCAAGGGCAATATAGGTATTTCGCGAGAGATACACGACAAAAGACCCAAACAATTCATCCATGCACGATGATAGAAGAACATGCTACCCACTCAACTCATTCCCCTCTCTACTCTTGAATAGTCCCAACATTTAACAATTCTTAAATCTCAAAGCCGACAGCCAAAATGGGTTTCATTACAGGAAACGAAAAAAACCTCTATCTCGAATCGTCGTGAAAAAACTTTTCCAACGATCATCATCCGATCACGAAAGCGATTCTAGTATTGTGATTGTGCACACAACAACAAAAGGAAGATTCAGCAATGAAATAAGCAACATCTTGTATGAAGAGACTATGGGTACAGATTTCTTGTCAAGAGAAGATATGGTTGTCTTACTTATTCGCGCGCAAACATATATATATAGAGAGAATTTTGTTAGAAAAGACGAAAATGATCTTGTAAGTTGGCTTGAATTGAAATTTGATTATTTTATGAGTCAAAATTTGTTCTTAATGTAATAACTTGTCTTCCTTTGTATCTCATAACATAGTATTGAATATTATCCATACGTTTGAAAACATGGCAGCACTCAGGCGAAAAAAATGATTCCAAATACGGACAATGACAAATTATTTTAGTAATTCCTACTTTTAATAAACAGATAATCAAAATCTATTTTGGTCAGACTTATTGGACAAACATGCCCTAAACCATATATTACTTATGATAACATAATGCATGTTTGCATATATTATACAGGCTAGAAAGGCATTCAGAAAAGTCTGGTGAAGTTGCAAGCCCTCGTTCGAGGGGTTATCGTCCGAAGACAAGCACGCTTAGCCTTGCAATGCATGCACGCACGCACGCACTTGCCCAGTGCACCTCACTGTTCACGCTCGAAAGCTTCTGTTAAACGACTAGTCGAATATAGCCTAAATGGGAGCAATTCATGGTATTTTTCGATTTCAAGAAAATTCAATGTTAAGTGTTGTACAATTATTCCAAGGAAATGGGAATCATGCTGGCTGCGGATCAACTTTTGAAAACTAGATAGATATCGAGCACGTAATTAAACAAGAATAAATGTTATAAAATATTTTGAAATATATTTGTACAGATGGATTTATTTATATATTTCGAGCATGTTTTAGTTTGATATTGAGCTGAATAATGTTGGAGCTTGTTTTAGTTTGATATTTCGGAGTATATATCACCAAATAAATCATTTACTCTTGCTAATATACTATCCTCCAAAATTAGATTTACTAGTGTTGATCCATTATATATATAATTTCAAAAATATCATACTCGGCTCAAAACCAAAACGTACGTAGTAAACTAATTTTGAGTATGATTCAAACTATTTTCACCGTAACAATTTATATTATAACAAAAAATATATTATTTAATGCTCGTGGCCACACATTAATCGCTATGTGGGTTAGATGAAATATTTTCTTTAGTCTTACTTTATAAATTTTCAAATATATTTTATTGAAAATATCTATAATTTTCGCAGTGATAAAGATGCAATTAGTAAAATAAATTACATAAAAACCAAACAGAAAATATTCATATCCAATATTTCAATATAATATAAGATGTTTCTGGGGAAAAAAAATAAAAAAAGAGAGGCAATAGACTCTGGACAATCACGAATCCAACTAAATTACCAACGACTATAAGAAATAAGTGGAAGTAAACCAATATCTTCCGACGGTGGCTAAAATATAGCTAGAAATTGTGTTAGTCTTTTTATCATGTATATGCAGATTAGAAATATTGAGAGATTGAGGACTTGATCCTGTAGAATACAGGATAGTTGGCATTATCCATTTTCTCCAGTAACCCTTCCTACTCACCTATTCTACCTGCAAGAGTAAGAAAAAAAAATCGCCTAGATGAGTTAGAGACCACCACAAACTCTGAAAAGCAGCCTAAAATATAGAGTTGTTGTGTGTTCAAAGTCCCCACCTATGATAATAGTATCGCTAGAAACTACGTGTTTGTCTTTTCATCATGTATATGCAGACTAGAAATATTGAGAGAATGAGGACTTGATCCGGTAGGAAACATGATGGTTGGAATTATCCATTTTCTCCAGTTACCCTTCCTCCTCACCTTTCCTCCCTGCAAGAGTAAGAAAAAAATCGCCTAGATAAGTTAGAAAGCACCGATGCTCTATCTAAAGTGCATGTTGTGGGATGAAATGTCTACAAAATACCCAAAGGATATATAGATATATAGAACAAGACGGATGAGAAAGCTGAAAAGGGGATATTAACAGATTTTGCTCATAAGTTAATCTAATTTTTGGAGGATAGTATATAATGGATAAATACTAGTAAATCTAATTTTTGGAGGATAGTATATTAGCAAGAGTATATGATTTATTTGGGTGATATATTCTCCGAAATATCAAACTAAAACATGCTCCCACATTATTCTTATACTCAAAAATATCAAACTAAAACATGCTCGAAATATATAAATAAATCCATCTGTATAAATATATTTCAAAATATTTTATAACATTTTATTCTTGTTTAATTATGTGCTCGATATCTATCTAGTTTTCAAAAGTTGATCCGCAGCCAGCATGATTCCCATTTCCTTGGCATAATTGTACAACACTTAACATTGAATTATCTAGAAATCGAAAAATACCATGGATTGCCCCAATTTAGGCTATCTTCGATTAGTTTCAATTTGAGTAAAAAAATAAAAAAACATATAATACATAAATTACATTTGAATTAATACAAAAATTAAATAAATTCAAAATTGAATTAAATGAATTGATATAATCAATGCAAACAATAATTAAAGTGATCATTTATTACAGTACACACACATATAATTAATTTTGATATCCTGCACACCTACCGTACACACTTTTGTGAGCACCGACGAGGTGTCACTCATCTATTGGGTGTGATGAAATATAGAAAAATTACACATCGAATGGATGAGTGACACCTCATCGGTGCTCACAGAGGTGTGCACGTAGGTGTGCAGGATATCAAAATTATATATATATATATATATATATATATATATATATATATATAACATTGTAATCATTTGTGTTTAAAATTTATTTATACAGTTTGTAATAAAAATTAATATATCATAGTAACACAAATCATATCACAAATTAAATTGATTGATATAATCAATGTAAAAATTTTAATTTAGTTTATATTTTCAATAAAGTTTAGTTTCAATTTGAATAAAAAATATATAATATATAAATTATATTTGAATTAATATAAAAATGAATTAAATTCAAATTTGAACTAAATGAATTGATATAATCAATACAAACAATAATTGAAATTATCATTTATTGTAGTACATATATTCAATATTAATGATATATCTTTTCTTTTTTAGAAATAACATTTTGACGGAAAGTTAATATTTTTGGCAAAATATTAGAGTACTTGGTAAAAGGACATCGTAAAATGCACAATTGTATTTAAAAAAAACCACTAAAGAACCAGTTGTTTCCTCGTTCAATGATTTTACTTCTTAACCTATATTGCTCATTAAAGAAATTGAGGACTTGATCATGTAGAATACAAGAAGGTTGGCATTATCCATTTTCTCCAATTACCCTTCCTCCTCACCTTTTCTCCCTGCAAGAGTAGAAAAAAAATCGCTTAGATGAGTTAGAAACCACAATACTCTATCTAAAGTGCATGTCGTGGGATGAAATGTCTACAAAATACCCAAAGGATAACAGTCTATAGATATATAGAACAAGTCGCATGAGAAAGCTGAAAAGGGGATATTAACAGATTTTGCTCATAAGTTACTCACATATTCACTTGTTTTTTCAGTAAATTTTGGACTACACTACTAGTAAAAGATTTACTATAAGAAAGTGGTATTGCGAAGATCAAATATGCGATACATTTCACCTGTATTTCCACCACATTCGAAGCTCGCAAAAGCATCCAATATAAGTTGGACATTGTCTGTCAGCTCCTAATCTGAAAAATTGAGAATGTATATATTAGTATTCATAGTTAAGTCTCATCGTAATAGGTGGCAAATCATTTAAAAAGTTTGATATGATCAGCCATAAATATCCAGCTGCCTCTGTGACTATGATAAGAGGTTAAATGGCAGCACTAACAGTCGATTTGGTGTTTCAAATCATGGCAGGCAAGATTTTCAGCCAGAGATGATTTTGATCCGATCATGCATCTCCAAATTCCACTCCAAAGACAACTTACATGAATAACTAACCCGTCCAAGCTACTCATTCTCAAAATAGTATCATTGTTACCTAATGAAACCAACTAAAAAGAGTGTACCATGATTCTAATGTGCATTCTTGGTCATACAAATTTACCATTTCCATATCAATATAAATCTTCTGATAAACTCAAGCGTATTACAGTTAGATATCAATTGTCATTTTATTTCATCCAAGAATAATCTAACAAACCGAAACATTTCAAAATTCTTAACCTATATTGCTCACTAAATTCCAATTAAAGAATCAAGCTTTTGATATTTTCAACTTTCTGATCTAGAGCCTCAAAATTTCTCTTCTATGTACCAACAATCAAAAAAGAATCGCAAGTTTAAGTTTAGATAAATGGATAAAGAAATAAGCATAAGCAGGAAATTTTTCATTAATTTGACCGACTTACTTTCTTAAAGCTTGCTATTAAGTTTATGGAACCCATCCATCCACATCCATTTTCTGGCGCAAATATGTGTCCTTCACCAAATTATCATCACTGCAGATACATGTGAAATCCAAGCGTTGATACCATGCGCAAATAGACAGCAATGAGCGGATGAATCATTTAGTATGCATAACAAAAATAACATACCAAAAATAATAATCTATCTGTTTCACAATTTTGGAAGGCAAGTGAGGATCAGGTATGGGAGACGACATTGGTGCATATGGAAACATAGGCATGTGCCCGGGTGAACCTGGGTGGGGTCCAAGAGCAAAATACGTAAAAGATGAAGCATCTGCAAATTGAAACAAAATATAATTAGCACGCAAGATAATCTACAGAAGCAAGTATCTCAAAGCAGCAAACCTCACCATTGTAGAACACTGGGGGAACATAGGGCCGCGCACCCACAGGGGGAGGTGGAGGAATAAAAGGAGCACTTGAAACTGGACCACGTATGAAGGGCCGAGAGGCGACACTCTGCTGGGGTGCAAGGTTTACCTCTGCTGCCAAAAGATTGATGGTTATAGCTCCAATCATCAATCCAACGTTCCTGGTATCGTTTGCTACCATGGCCATGATTAGAAGAACCATTCCCTTGAAGTTGCGGTCCACTGTTGTTCCTTCTAAAAGGACCACGCGGATGGTGTGGCTCATGCCCACTGTGAGATCCTCCTCTCTGTCCAACATCCCAACGTGTGTTGTCCCTAGGAATACCCCCGAAGAGATGCTGGACTTCACTGGCTTAAAAGGAGACGCTTCAACCACAGAACTGTGTGAATTTGGTGCTTGAGAAAAAGCTGCCGTTGGCTGTTATGTTTCTGTGACTTGTCCTGTCACCACCTAGCTCCGGAGAACACTGGCGGATAGGAGATTCATGGTTCGAGCTGAATTTGTTGCTACTTCCTGTGAAGACCAAGAGTCAACTGACGTCCCCTATTATTCACAAAAAGAAAATTTCGTAAGGAAAGCAGTCTAACTTGTACGAAAACTTGATCATCGAGTTCATAATAGCACTAGAAGCATATATACATAAAACCCAAGCAACTAAGACACATCAGATAAATTGAACAGGTAGATTAAAAGGGCCAAAATATAGAGAACAACAATGACAGAAATATAAACCTGTGACAGAATGATTGGTTCGTGAGAGAGTTCTTCAAGAGAATCAGTCGAACTCGAAGAAGCCTTCGTGGAAGCACGAGCTGATTTGGAGAAATCAGGGCCAAGATGCTGTCCCCATCAAAAGCACCAACCTGCGGAGCAACACCATTAGCAGGATTGTTCCAAACACACTTCTGGTTACACCAACATTCTCACTTCCCTCAGCCTGACCACTCGGGCCAGAAACTAGCGGTGGTGGCGATTAATTGGTTTAGGAAAATTTCAGAAGGGCAAAACGTGCTTCTGATCAGAGAGTACTCGAACATGAACAAGGCGACTCTGAGCCGTGAATGGCGATCAATAACAGAATTTACAGTATGAACAGAGGCGGAGGAGTCAGAAGCAGTAGCCATTGCAGAAAACAAAAAAATAGAGGTCAGGCAACGGAACATCAAACCCACACCAACAAATCGAATCGATTAAAGAAAACCCAAAAAATTCCCACTCGAATCGAAATCGCTATCTCCGCCCGTTTTCTTGTTCGGAAGCAAATAAAAGTGCAGTGTTCTAGTCTCCCCGCATATATATAGAGCATGAAGCGGGGAATTGTTTCCTACGACAAATATAATTACAGCTCGGATTTAATTAGATATACGTATTTTAGTATCAAGATAAAAAGATAAAGGGTTAATTTATTTATTTATATATCGGAACAAATAATATTTTATATCTCGAAAAAAAAAACAAAGAAGTAAAATAATCGATATTTAAAATCCGATATCTTTTATTTATAAAAACAAAGCCTATGTTTTTAAAAATCGAAAAAATCTTATGATTTATAAGGTTGATTTATATCAAGTTTTACTTTAAAATTTTGACATATGGTGATGATATAATTTATCTCCAAATTATCATTAAGAAGATCTTATCTTTGTATTTCAAATTGTTTCACATTAACTTTTTGCTAGAAAATTTTGATAGAATTAAATAAAACTCAAATACAAGATTAGATAAGAAAAACAAAAAAACTTACTCTAAAAATTACTAAAAAAATAAATAATCTAAATAAGAATAAAATATTTACTATTGTCATATTAATTTTTTCCTAAAAAAATAGCCGATTTATCTTTATACCATACTTTAAATAAATAATAATTAATGTATAACATAACTATACTTCAAAAATATAGATAAGGATTGGATGTTCAAAATTTGAAAATATGGTGAGAATAAGACATGAGTTGTTACTTCTGTTCTTAGATAATATAGAGATTATAATTTGCTTTAATCATTCTAAATCAATTGACAAAATATTCTTTTAATTAAATAAAAATCATGATAGAAATCTACGTTAAACTAATAGATTTTTTTTGTCATTGACATGTAATAATTGTTCTAATAATTTAATGTACTAATTGATTCAAGCCCAAAAAATTATTAGAAAAAATTGGCTCTACAAGTATTTGTCACTAGTTCAACCTAAGAATTATTATTATGGTCTGATTCATCTATGCACTGCTATCTAGAATATAGAGGTGATTTCAACATGTTCAAGAGTTGATTTTTGTCGTATAAGATTATTCATATGGTACACACGTAGCATTTTGTTCTAAATATCACTTATTTTTTGTTCCTGTTGATGATTGTATCTAATATTATTCTATCACATCTCATGCACATGTAAACGCCACAACATAACGAACTCTTATATCAACTAACAAATACTTCGTATTTGCTCTTATTTTATGAAAAATGGCCAAACCGATTGTTTATAAGAGTGCATTTTATGTCATTAGAACTCATTTAAGTGTTCAATTTTTCTATATAAGAATAAATATCAAAGACATGTTTTCAGAAGTCCTCATAAGCTCATCCATTTAAAATTTAGCGTGGTAATATTTTTATTAATATTGTATATTTGTCCCGGAATCATGAAATACAAAACCTAAAGTGCCTCTTAAAACAAAATATAAACCGTACCGTTATCATAAGCACAATTTTAGTACAGGAAATGAATCCCTCTCTCTGTATTCTTAGGTAAATGAAAATGTTCTTTGTTTATGGAAAATCAATTTAAAATAGGAAAGGTTCAAAGTATATTCTAAGGGTGTGTTTGGTTGAGTGGATTAAACAATGATAGATTATAGTCAAACACTTATCCAATATTTGGTTAAAATTTTAAGATGTTTTAATAATCATTTTGATCCGATTTAGAAGATCCAATTTTTTAGATAACTATTTGATTATTAATGCTAACAAATCAAGTGAGATACACTATCAAAACTTATAAATTACATTTTTCTCCTCTTAGTTCTTAGAGTGTTAGGTTATTTATTGAATAAGAGTGAGTCTTATGTGGAGACCAGTCTCACGATCTTAAGCTGTGAGACGGTCAACCCGACGCATATTCACAATAAAAGTAATACTCTTAGCATAAAAAAATAATACTTTTTCATGGATGACCCAAATAGAGATCCGTCTCAAAAATACGACCCATGAGACCGTCTCACACAAGTTTTTGCCTTAGAATAAAAAAATTTATTTTAGAATTTTGTACGTTAATGTCGTATCTCGATATTTAATATATGATCATTATTATTTATTTGATTTAAACTTTAAAAAAATATAAAGATATATTTTATTTTGAAAAAAATAAATTTATTTGTATATATTTTAATAAAATAATAAAAACTAAATTTTAATGTTGGTTATGCTTATCAATAATATTTTATTTTATTATATTAATTTTATGATATTTACACATATTAATTCGAAAGATTATTAAGATCGTCATTATTAACATTATTATTATTATCTAATATTATGTATTGCTTTGAGCACAACAAATAAGTAACTTAACAAGGTATAATATTAAATTTATTAATACGCAAAAACTTGTGTGAGACGGTCTCACGGTCGTATTTGTGAGACGGATCTCTTATTGGGTTACCCATGAAAAAGTATTACTTTTTATGCTAAGGAGTATTACTTTTTATTGTGAATATGGGTAGAGTTGACCCGTCTCACGGATTATGATCGTGGGACGGTCTCACATTAGACATCACTCAATATTTACAAAGCTAATCACATATTCAAAATTGTTGAACCAAACCAATCTTAATAGTATCACAATAATGTTTGATTAGCTATAACATAATTAATCATTTATTTATCTCATCACTTGTACCAAACACACCCTAATAGAATAAAAAAACATGAAATGAAATAAATATTTTAAAGATTCGTCCTTGTCTTATTAACCAGTTGAAATCGACTACTGTGTTAGATCTATTGTCCCTACTAATGCACTAGCACATTATAATCGGTTGGGAGAATTCAGAATCGATTGGGCAATATCTTTGTTAGATGACTTCCGAAGAAGTTTTTTTTTTGAAAACCTCTTTCTCCAAATCCACTAAGATTGGACGTTGATGCAGGATTTGATGTATCCTGGAACCAGTTCGACGTTGGTGCAGTAGTTGGTGATCCACAGGGTGTTTTAGACTGTTCAAACAGTAATTCAACGATCAAGATGATATTTAAGTTCTAGAAGTTCAACCACTTATTGATTCGGCGGATTTCCTATGACAACAGAATCTTTAGGCCCCAAAATTCACAAGCACCTAAACTGACTAGAAAAATTTCACCAGGCGGGCCTACTCCAAATCTCCAGAAACTATACCAAAAGCAATCATGCCAATGTTCTAGCTATACACATATATGGAACAAAAATAATACCAGAAAACAGCAAAAATCAACGAAGATTGTTTTGCGCAACCGCTTGGCACAGTTCATCCTCGTAGAATAGGGCTCTATTAGAAGCCAAGGATTTGCAGACAGGTTTCGGCAAAAAGGATGGCACCAAACATTTTGAAGAAAATGGGGATTCTTGGAAGAGAACAGCTGCAATTTGGCGCATCTCAGTGCATTTTAGACGAGAAGGGGGACGAGGGCCATGCTTAGGTGCCTTGGGTGAGTGAGGACTGCCAATCCACACTCCTTTTCCACCTCCCTTGCTGCAAATGGTTCCAATATGTTTCAACATTTTTTGTTTGCAGTAGACTTCTTAAGTACAAACACATATTGGAACCATTTGGTTTGAGTGGTTGTAGATTCAATTTCTTGATTTTGGTTTGATCGTACGCTTCTAATGCAGGTGGGTTATCACGATTCAAGGGGTTTGGTGGTTTCACCCACCCCATAATTATAATGTGTTTTTTCCTTAACATTGATTTGTTCTCCCGTGGTTTTTATTGTTTTAGGGTTTAGGTTTTTGCTATGTCCCGCAAATTGGGGGTTTTCAGCATATTTGGGGATTTAGAACATTTAAAGAAATTATAATTTTAGGCTATGTTTGGACCTTGGGTGACAGAGAATGTGAAGAAAACCATCATTCATACTGAGAACCCCAAGGATGCAGTTTTCATTTTCTTTGTGATTGTGTGGTGTAGGATTTTGGATGTGAATTTTGTGCTGTATAGGTTTTTGGAGTTGATTAAAGGTGATTTTTCAATCACCTTATGATTATTTTTTTCAGAAACGTCTCACGCAGCGACTACCGAATTTTAGAGGGATGTTGATCTTTAGTAGTACTTTCTCTCGAATTATTCTTTATGCTAATGAAGGAGCTGTCCCTGCTATGCAGTTGGTACCATATTGGGAGCAATGACTGGAGCGCTTATTGGCCAAGAGACAGAAAGTGGATTTGTTAGAGGGGCTTCGGTTGGTGCCATATCCGGTGCTGTTTACTCCATCGAAGTCTTTGAATCATCACTTTTTGTGGCAGTCCGATGAATCTGGGATACAGTGTCTCCTGTATTTGGTAAGTCTTATCTATTGAATGGATTAATAATCTTGAGTCAATACTATTCAATTGCAGACGTGATAATTCTGGCATTCAATCTTCGAGATTTATAGCATGTTTAGTAATCTGATTGAGTTTGGAGCTAATAATCTGACTGTACAGATTGATGTGATAGTGAGCCTTCTAAGTGGCAGACTTGTCCGCGAGCGTATTGGTCCAGCTATGCTAAGTGCCGTGCAAAGTCAGGTATTATGCTGCTCGATTGCTTTTCTTTGAAATAGGGATGACAGTATTTTTACTTTTTTGACTTTAGAATTTTTCTTCGTTAATCAGATGGAACATGTAGAAACAACATTTGAAGACGTTCCCGACATTTTTGACACCGGTGGGGCAAATGGTTTGTTAGTAGACACAGTTGAAAAGTTCCCAGATATATACTCTTGCTAATATACTATCCTCCAAAAATTAGATTTACTAGTGTTTATCCATTATATATATAACTTCAAAATATCGTACTCAGCTCAAAATCAAAACGTAGTAAACTAATTTTAAGTATGATTCAAACTATTTCATCGTAACAATTTATTTATAACAAAAAATATTATTTAATGCTTGTGGCAACACATTAAACGGTATATCGGTTAGATTAAATATTTTCTTTAGTCTTACTTTATAGATTTTCAAAGATATTTTATTGAAAATGTCTATAATTTTTGCAGTGATAAAGATGCAATTAGTAAAAATAATCACATTAAAAACACATTTTTTCATACTGCAATTCAATTTTTATAATATATATATATATATATATATATATCAAAACATTTTTTCATACGCATAAAGTCTCAACTAAAATAAAACATTATCCTGTCATCAAATATTAAGTATCAACCAAAAACCAAACAGAAAATATTCATCCAATATTTCAATATAATATAAGATGTTTCTGGGGAAAAAAAAGAGAGAGAGGTAATAGACTCGAGACAATCACGAATCCAACTAAATTACCAACGACTATAAGAAATAAGTGGAAGTTAACCAAAATCTTCAGACGGTGACTAAATGAAGAAAGGAAGAACAGAAAAACTTTTAGCAACCAAATCTAGTAAACATTCTCTATCCAAAAATCCATGATTAGGGGGACTAAAATGTAGAAAACAAAAAAAATGTGCCGATGTTTCAAGATAGCCGTTGATGACTTCACCGCACAAGCTCGGAAAAGCAGCCTAAAATATAGAGTTGTTGTATGTTCAAAGTCCCCACCTATGTATCGTTAAAAACTATGTGTTTGTCTTTTCATCATGTATATGCAGACTAGAAATATTGAGAGATTGAGAACTTGATCATGTAGGATACAAGATGGTTAACATTATCTATTTTCTACAGTTACCCTTCCTCCTCACCTTTTCTCCCTGCAAGAGTAAGAAAAAAATCGTCTAGATGAGTTAGAGACCACCACAAGCTCGAAAAAAAGCCTAAAATAGAGTTGTTGTGTGTTCAAAGTCCCCACCTATGATAATAGTATCGCTAGAAACTACGTGTTTTCTTTTCATCATGTATATGCAAACTAGAATATTGAGAGATTGAGGACTTGATCCTATAGGATACATGATGGTTGGCATTATCCATTTTCTCCAGTTACCCTTCCTCCTCACCTTTTCTCCCTGCAAGAGTAAGAAAAAAAATCGCCTAGATGAGTTAGAGACCACCACAAGCTCGGAAAAGCAGCCTAATAGAGTTGTTGTGTGTTCAAAGTCCCCACCTATGATAATAATATCACTAGAAACTACGTGTTTGTCTTTTCATCATTAATATGCATACTAGAAATATTGAGAGATCGAGGACTTGATCCTGTAGGATACATGATGGTTGGCATTATCCATTTTCTCCGGTTACCCTTCCTTCTCACTTTTTCTCCCTGCAAGAGTAAGAAACAAAATCACCTAGATGAGTTAGAGACCACCAATACTCTATCTAAAGTGCATGTCGTGGGCTGAAATGTCTACAAAATACCCAAAGGATAACAAGTATATATATATAGATAAGGCGCGTGAGAAAACTGAAAAGGGGACATTAACAGATTTTGCTCGTAAGTTAATAGCATATTCACTTGTTTTTTCAGTAAAATTTTGGACTACACTACGTAAAAGATTAACTATTAGAAAAGTGGTATTACGAAGATCAAACATGTTAATCATTCACCTGTATTTCCACCACATTCGAAGCTCGCAAAGCATCCAGTATAAGTTGGACATTCTGTCAGCTCCCTAATCTGAAAAATTAAGAATGTATAATATTAGTATTCATAGCTAAGTCTCATCTTAATAGGTGGCAAATCATTTAAACAGTTCGATATGATCAGCCATAAAATATCCAGCTGCCTCTGTCACTATGATAAGAGGTTAAATGGCAGCACAACCATCCTGTATCCTACAGGATCAGGTTCTCAATCTCTCAATATTTCTAGTCTGCATATACATGATGAAAACAAACATAGTTTCTAGCGATACATAAGTGAGGACTTTGAACATACAAAAACTCTATATTTTAGGCTGCTTTTCCGAGCTTGTGCGGTGAAGTCATCAACGGCTATCTTGGCACATCGGCACAGTTTTTTTGTTTTCTACATTTTAGTCCCCCTAATAATGGATTTTTAGATAGAGAAGGTTTACTAGATTTGGTTTGCTAAAAGTTTTTCTATTCTTCTTTTCTTCATATAGCCACCGTCTGAAAATTTTGGTTAACTTCGACTTATTTCTAGTCGTTGCTAATTTAGTTGGATTCGTGATTGTCCCGAGTTTATTACCTCTCTTTTTTTTTTTCAGAAACATCTTATATTATATTGAAATATTGGATATGAATTTTTTCTGTTGGGTTTTTGGTTGATACTTAATATTCTGATAACATGATAAGGTTCTTTATTTTAGTTGAGACTTTATGCTTAGAGAAAAATGCTTGGATATATTATAGATATATAGATATATATATATATATATTATAAAAATTGAATTGTGGTATGAATAAAATATGTTTTTTATGTGATTTATTTTTACTAATTGCATCATTACCACTGCAAAAATTATAGATATTTTCAATAAAATATCTTTGAAAATCTATAAAGTAAGACTAAAGAAAATATTTCATCTAACCCATATAGTGTTTAATGTGTGGACACGAGCATTTGAATAATATTTTTTTGTTATAATATAAATTGTTACGTTGAAAATAATTTGAATCATACTTAAAATTAGTTTACTACGTTTTGGTTTTAAGATGAGTATGATATTTTTGAAATTATATATATAATGGATAAATACTAGTAAATCTAATTTTTGGAGGAGTATATTAGCAAGAGTATATGATTTATTGGGTGATATTCTCCGAAATATCAAACAATAAACATGCTCCCATTATTCTTATACTCAAAAATCAAACTAAAACATGCTCGAAATATATAAATAAATCCATCTGTATAAATATATTTCAAAATATTTTATAACATTTTATTCTTGTTTAATTATGTGCTCGATATCTATCTAGTTTTCAAAAGTTGATCCACAGCCAGCATGATTCCCATTTCCTTGGAATAATTGTACAACACTTAACATTGAATTATCTAGAAATCGAAAAATACCATGGATTGCCCCAATTTAGGCTATATTCGATTAGTTTCAATTTGAGTAAAAAAATAAAAAACATATAATACATAAATTACATTTGAATTAATACAAAAATTAAATAAATTCAAAATTGAATTAAATGAATTGATATAATCAATGCAAACAATAATTAAAGTGGTCATTTATTACAGTACACACACACATATAATTAATTTTGATATCCTGCACACCTACCGTACACACTTTTCTGAGCACCGATGGTGTCACTCATCTATTGGATGTGATGAAATATAGAAAATTACGCATCGAATGGATGATGATATATATATATATATAAATTGCAATCATTTTGTTTAAAATTTATTTATACAGTTTGTAATAAAAATTAAATATCATAGTAACACAAATCATATCACAAATTAAATTGATTGATATAATCAATGTAAAAAATTTTTAATTTAGTTTATATTTTCAATAAAGTTTTTTCAATTTGAATAAAAAAATAATAAAAATATATAATATAATTATATTTTAATTAATATAAAATGAATTAAATTCAAATTTGAACTAAATGATTGATATAATCAATACAAACAATAATTGAAATTATCATTTATTGTAGTACATATATTTCAATATTAATGATATATCTTTTCTTTTTTAGAAAAACATTTTGACGGGAAATTAATATTTTTGGCAAAATATTAGAGTACTTGGTAAAAGGACATCGTAAAATGCACAATTGTATTTTAAAAAACCACTAAAGAACCAGTTGTTTCCTCGTTCAATGATTTTCTTCTTAACCTATATTGCTCATTAAAGAAATTGAGGACTTGATCATGTAGAATACAAGAAGGTTGGCATTATCCATTTTCTCCAATTACCCTTCCTCCTCACCTTTTCTCCCTGCAAGAGTAAGAAAAAAAATCGCCTAGATGAGTTAGAAACCACCAATACTCTATCTAAAGTGCATGTCGTGGGATGAAATGTCTACAAAATACCCAAAGGATAACAAGTCTATAGATTATAGAACAAGTCGCATGAGAAAGCTGAAAAGGGGATATTAACAGATTTTGCTCATAAGTTAATCGCATATTCACTTGTTTTTTCAGTAAAATTTTGGACTACACTACTAGTAAAAGATTTACTATAAGAAAAGTGGTATTGCGAAGATCAAATATGCGATACATTTCACCTGTATTTCCACCACATTCGAAGCTCGCAAAGCATCCAATATAAGTTGGACATTGTCTGTCAGCTCCCTAATCTGAAAAATTGAGAATGTATAATATTAGTATTCATAGTTAAGTCTCATCGTAATAGGTGGCAAATCATTTAAAAAGTTTGATATGATCAGCCATAAAATATCCAGCTGCCTCTGTGACTATGATAAGAGGTTAAATGGCAGCACTAACAGTTTTGGTGTTTCAAATCATGGCAGGCAAGATTTTCAGCCAGAGATGATTTTGATCCGATCAGGCATCTCCAAATTCCACTCCAAAGACAACTTACATGAATAACTAACCCGTCCAAGCTACTTCATTCTCAAAATAGTATCATTGTTACCTAATGAAACCAACTAAAAAGAGTGTACCATGATTCTAATGTGCATTCTTGGTCATACAAATTTACCATTTCCATATCAATATAAATCTTCTGATAAACTCAAGCGTATTACAGTTAGATATCAATTGTCATTTTATTTCATCCAAGAATATCTAACAAAACCGAAACATTTCAAAATTCTTAACCTATATTGCTCACTAAATTCCAATTAAAGAATCAAGCTTTTGATATTTTCAACTTTCTGATCTAGAGCCTCAAAATTTCTCTTCTATGTACCAACAATCAAAAAAGAATCGCAAGTTTAAGTTTAGATAAAATGGATAAAGAAATAAGCATAAGCAGGAAATTTTTCATTAATTTGACCGACTTACTTTCTTAAAGCTTGCTATTAAGTTTATGGGAACCCATCCATCCACATCCATTTTCTGGCGCAAATATGTGTCCTTCACCAAATTATCATCACTGCAAGATACATGTGAAAATCCAAGCGTTGATACCATGCGCAAATAGACAGCAATGAGCGGATGAATCATTTAGTATGCATAACAAAAATAACATACCAAATAATAATCTATCTGTTTCACAATTTTGGAAGGCAAGTGAGGATCAGGTATGGGAGACGACATTGGTGCATATGGAAACATAGGCATGTGCCCGGGTGAACCTGGGTGGGGTCCAAGAGCAAAATACGTAAAAGATGAAGCATCTGCAAATTGAAACAAAATATAATTAGCACGCAAGATAATCTACAGAAGCAAGTATCTCAAAGCAGCAAACCTCACCATTGTAGAACACTGGGGACCATAGGGCCGCGCACCCACAGGGGGAGGTGGAGGAATAAAAGGAGCACTTGAAACTGGACCACGTATGAAGGGCCGAGAGGCGACACTCTGCTGGGGTGCAAGGTTTACTCTGCTGCCAAAAGATTGATGGTTATAGCTCCAATCATCAATCCAACGTTCCTGGTATCGTTTGCTACCATGGCCATGATTAGAAGAACCATTCCCTTGAAGTTGCGGTCCACTGTTGTTCCTTCTAAAAGGACCACGCGGATGGTGTGGCTCATGCCCACTGTGAGATCCTCCTCTCTGTCCAACATCCCAACGTGTGTTGTCCCTAGGAGATACCCCCGAAGAGATGCT
Source organism: Primulina tabacum (assembly GCF_025594145.1). Classification (NCBI taxonomy): domain Eukaryota; kingdom Viridiplantae; phylum Streptophyta; class Magnoliopsida; order Lamiales; family Gesneriaceae; genus Primulina; species Primulina tabacum. Next base: position 3,799,920 of record NC_134550.1, on the reverse strand, counting down.
GGACTTCACTGGCTTAAAAGGAGACGCTTCAACCACAGAACTGTGTGAATTTGGTGCTTGAGAAAAGCTGCCGTTGGCTGTTATGTTTCTGTGACTTGTCCTGTCACCACCTAGCTCCGGAGAACACTGGCGGATAGGAATTCATGGTTCGAAGCTGAATTTGTTGCTACTTCCTGTGAAGACCAAGAGTCAACTGACGTCCCCTATTATTCACAAAAAGAAAATTTCGTAAGGAAAGCAGTCTAACTTGTACGAAAACTTGATCATCGAGTTCATAATAGCACTAGAAGCATATATAATAAACCCAAGCAACTAAGAACATCAGATAAATTGAACAGGTAGATTAAAAGGGCCAAAATATAGAGAACAACAATGACAGAAATAAAACCTGTGACAGAATGATTGGTTCGTGAGAGAGTTCTTCAAGAGAATCAGTCGAACTCGAAGAAGCCTTCGTGGAAGCACGAGCTGATTTGGAGAAATCAGGCCAAGATGCTGTCCCCATCAAAGCACCAACCTGCGGAGCAACACCATTAGCAGGATTGTTCCAAACACACTTCTTGGTTACACCAACATTCTCACTTCCCTCAGCCTGACCATCCTCGGCCAAGAAACTAGCAGGTGGTGCGATTAATTGGTTTAGGAAAATTTCAGAAGGCAAAACGTGCTTCTGATCAGAGATACTCGAACATGAACAAGGCGACGCGAGCCGTGAATGGCGATCAATAACAGAATTTACAGATTGAACAGAGGCGGAGGAGTCAGAAGCAGTAGCCATTGCAGAAACAAAAAAATAGGTCAGGCAACTGAACATCAAACCCACCAACACAATCGAATCGATTAAAGAAAACCCAAAAATTCCCACTCGAAATCGAAATCGCCTATCTCCGCCCGTTTTCTTGTTCGGAAGCAAATAAAAGTGCAGTGTTCTAGTCTCCCCGCATATATATAGAGCAATGAAGCGGGGAATTAGTTTCCTACGACAAATATAATTACAGCTCGGATTTAATTAGGATATACGTATTTAGTATCAAGATAAAAAATAAAGGTTAATTTTATTTATTTATATCGGAACAAATAATATTTTATATCTCGAAAAAAAAAAACAAAGAAGTAAAATAATCGATATTTAAAATCCGATATCTTTTTTATAAAAACAAAGCCTATGTTTTTAAAAATCGAAAAATCTTTAATGATTTATAAGGTGATTTATATCAAGTTTTACTTTTAAAATTTTGACATATGGTGATGATATAATTTATCTCCAAATTATCATTAAGAAGATCTTATCTTTGTATTTCAAATTGTTTCACATTAACTTTTTGCTAGAAAATTTTGATAGAATTAAATAAAACTCAAATACAAGATTAGATAAAAACAAAAAACTTACTCTAAAATTACTAAAAAAATAATAATCTAAATAAGAATAAAATATTTACTATTGTCATATTAATTTTTTCCTAAAAAAATAGCCGATTTATCTTTAATACCATACTTTAAATATAATAATTAATGTATAACATAACTATACTTTCAAAAATATAGATAAGGATTGGATGTTCAAAATTTGAAAATATGGTGAGAATAAGAACATGAGTGTTACTTCTGTTCTTAGATAATATAGAGATTATAATTTGCTTTAATCATTCTAAATCAATTGACAAAAATATTCTTTTAATTAAATAAAAATCATGATAGAAATCTACGTTAAACTAAATAGATTTTTTTTCAATTGACATGTAATAATTGTTCTAAATAATTTATGTACTAATTGATTCAAGCCCAAAAAATTATTAGAAAAAATTGGCTCTACAAGTATTTGTCACTAGTTCAACCCTAAGAATTATTATTATGGTCTGATTCATCTATGCACTGCTATCTAGAATATAGAGGTGATTTCAACATGTTCAAGAGTTGATTTTTGTCGTATAAGATTATTCATGGTACACACGTAGCATTTTGTTCTAAATATCACTTATTTTTTTGTTCCTGTTGATGATTGTATCTAATATTATTCTATCACATCTCATGCACATGTAAACGCCACAACATAACGAACTCTTATATCAACTAACAAATACTTCGTATTTGCTCTTATTTTATGAAAATGGCAAAACCGATTTTTATAAGAGTGCATTTTATGTCATTATAAACTCATTTAAGTGTTCAATTTTCTATATAAGAAAATATCAAAGACATGTTTTCAGAAGTCCTCAATAAGCTCATCCATTTAAAAATTAGCGGTGGTAATATTTTTATTAAATATTGTATATTTGTCCCGGAATCATGAAATACAAAACCTAAAGTGCCTCTTAAAACAAAATATAAACCGTACCGTTATCATAGCACAATTTTAGTACAAGGAAATGAATCCCTCTCTCTGTATTCTTAGGTAAATGAAAATGTTCTTTGTTTATGGAAAATCAATTTAAAATAGGAAAGGTTCAAAGTATATTCTAAGGGTGTGTTTGGTTGAGTGGATTAAACAATGATAGATTAATAGTCAAACACTTATCCAATATTTTTAAAATTTTAAGATGTTTTAATAATCATTTTGATCCGATTTAAGATCCAATTTTTTAGATAACTATTTGATTATTAATCTAACAATCAAGTGAGATACACTATCAAAACTTAATAAATTACATTTTTCTCCTCTTATTTCTTAGAGTGTTAATTATTTATTGAATAAAGAGTGAGTCTTATGTGAGACCGTCTCACGGATCTTAATCTGTGAGACGGGTCAACCCTACTCATATTCACAATAAAAGTAATACTCTTAGCATAAAAAATAATACTTTTTCATGGATGACCCAAATAGAGATCCGTCTCAAAAATACGACCCATGAGACCGTCTCACACAAGTTTTTGCCTTGAATAAAAATTTATTTTAGAATGTTGTACGTTAGATGTCGATCCTGATATTTAATATATATCATTATTATTTAATTTGATTTAAACTTTAAAAAATATAAAGATATATTTTTATTTTGAAAAAATAATTTATTTGATATATTTTAATAAATAATAAAAACTAAATTTTAATGTTGGTTATGCTTATCAATAATATTTTTATTTTTATTATATTTAATTTTATGATATTTACACATATAATTCAAAGATTATTAATATCGTCATTATTAACATTATTATTATTATTATCTAATATTATGTATTGCTTTGAGCACAACAAATAAGTAAACTTAACAAGGGTATAATATTAAATTTATTAATACGCAAAAACTTGTGTGAGACGGTCTCACGGGTCGTATTTGTGAGACGGATCTCTTATTTGGGTTACCCATGAAAAGTATTACTTTTATGCTAAGAGTATTACTTTTTATGCTAAGAGTATACTTTTTATTGTGAAATGGAGAGTTGACCCGTCTCACGGATTATGATCCGTGGGACGGTCTCACATGAGACTCACTCAATATTTAAAAGCTAATCACATATTCAAAATGTTGAACCAAACAATCTTAATAGTATCACATAATGTTTGATTATCTATAGCATAATTAATCATTTATTCTCATCACTTGTACCAAACACCCCTAATAGAATAAGAAAACATGAAATGAAATAAATATTTTAAAGATTCGTCTTGTCTTATTAACCAGTTGAAATCGACTACTGTGTTAGATCTATTGTCCCTACTAATGCACTAGCACATTATAATCGGTTGGGAGAATTCAGAATCGATTGGGCAATATCTTTGTTAGATGACTTCCGAAGAAGTTTTTTTGTTTGAAAACCTCTTTCTCCAAATCCACTAAGATTGGACGTTGATGCAGGATTTGATGTATCCTGGAACCAGTTCGACGTTGGTGCAGTAGTTGGTGATCCACAGGGTGTTTTAGACTGTTCAAACAGTAATTCAACGGTCAAGATATATTTAAGTTCTAGAAGTTCAACCACTTATTGATTCGGCGGATTTCCTATGACAACAGAATCTTTAGGCCCCAAAATTCACAAGCACCTAAACTGACTAGAAAAATTTCACCAGGCGGGCCTACTCCAAATCTCCAGAAACTATACCAAAAGCAATCATGCCAATGTTCTAGCTATACACATATATGGAACAAAAATAATACCAGAAAACAGCAAAAATCAACGAAGATTGTTTTGCGCAACCGCTTGGCACAGTTCATCCTCGTAGAATAGGGCTCTATTAGAAGCCAAGGATTTGCAGACAGGTTTCGGCAAAAAGGATGGCACCAAACATTTTGAAGAAAATGGGGATTCTTGGAAGAGACAGCTGCAATTTGGCGCATCTCAGTGCATTTTAGACGAGAAGGGGGACGAGGGCCATGCTTAGGTGCCTTGGGTGAGTGAGGACTGCCAATCCACACTCCTTTTCCACCTCCCTTGCTGCAAATGGTTCCAATATGTTTCAACATTTTTTGTTTGCAGTAGACTTCTTAAGTACAAACAACATATTGGAACCATTTGGTTTGAGTGGTTGTAGATTCAATTTCTTGATTTTGGTTTGATCGTACGCTTCTAATGCAGGTGGGTTATCACGATTCAAGGGGTTTGGTGGTTTCACCCCCCCATAATTATAATGTGTTTTTTCCTTAACATTGATTTGTTCTCCCGTGGTTTTTATTGTTTTAGGGTTTAGGTTTTTGCTATGTCCCGCAAATTGGGGGTTTTCAGCATATTTGGGGATTTAGAACATTTAAAGAAATTATAATTTTAGGCTATGTTTGGACCTTGGGTGACAGAGAATGTGAAGAAAACCATCATTCATACTGAGAACCCCAAGGATGCAGTTTTCATTTTCTTTGTGATTGTGTGGTGTAGGATTTTGGATGTGAATTTTGTGCTGTATAGGTTTTTGGAGTTGATTAAAGGTGATTTTTCAATCACCTTATGATTATTTTTTTCAGAAACGTCTCACGCAGCGACTACCGAATTTTAGAGGGATTTGATCTTTAGTAGTACTTTCTCTCGAATTATTCTTTATGCTAATGAAGGAGCTGTCCCTGCTATGCAGTTGGTACCATATTGGGAGCAATGACTGGAGCGCTTATTGGCCAAGAGACAGAAAGTGGATTTGTTAGAGGGGCTTCGGTTGGTGCCATATCCGGTGCTGTTTACTCCATCGAAGTCTTTGAATCATCACTTATTTTGTGGCAGTCCGATGAATCTGGGATACAGTGTCTCCTGTATTTGGTAAGTCTTATCTATTGAATGGATTAATAATCTTGAGTCAATACTATTCAATTGCAGACGTGATAATTCTGGCATTCAATCTTCGAGATTTAGCATGTTTAGTAATCTGATTGAGTTTGGAGCTAATAATCTGACTGTACAGATTGATGTGTAGTGAGCCTTCTAAGTGGCAGACTTGTCCGCGAGCGTATTGGTCCAGCTATGCTAAGTGCCGTGCAAAGTCAGGTATTATGCTGCTCGATTGCTTTTCTTTGAAATAGGGATGACAGTATTTTTACTTTTTTGACTTACGAAATTTTCTTCGTTAATCAGATGGGAGCTGTAGAAACAACATTTGAAGACGTTCCCGACATTTTCTTCGTTAATCAGATGGGAGCTGTAGAAACAACATTTGAAGACGTTCCCAACATTTGAGCTCTTTGTATATAGACTTCTTTTATCGACAAGTTGAACTGATTTAGAAGAATCTGTCCCATGCTTTAAATATACGCAGGACTTTCAGCTAGGGGAGACCGTGCGAAGTTTACCTCATTGTCACCACTTGTTTCATCTACCTTGCATCGACTCTTGGCTGGTGAGACACGGTTCTTGCCCGTTGTGTAGAAGAGTATTTTGATGCTCTTTTTGTACGGCGAGAAACACCAGCTTGATGATATCCTCTTACTCGTATACGGCCTCTCTATTTGTTCAATAAATCCGTAGTTTTAGATTGGCTAGGTGCAGCTCTATGTATGTTTTCTGAGCAACATCTTTCGTGTTCGGTCTCTGCGCTTGATCACGATTTTGTAAAGAAAATTTTGAGGTGTGGTTTGTATTCCCTCACAGATCCTACGTACACACAATGTTTGTTTGCTATTAGTATTTTCTTTATCATCACTAGTTGTGTTGTTACATGGCATTGTATCGTATCCATCTTGTATGACGTGGATAATTTGACTATTCCTATAAATCATCGTAAATTATGCAAATTAGTACAGGCGCATAATATATTTTCATTCTTATTCATTTATAAATATTGTTCCATAGTTTATTATCAATAAAGTTCAATTTTTCTTGCTTGATTTTCACTTCATTCACAACCATGCTTTGCACTTTCTAACCATTTTAATTTTAACGCTCATCTGGTGTAACTCTTTGTTCTTGTTTTTTTTTTAAAAAAAAAATCTATTAAGTGTAAGTATTTTAATTTATAACATCGGATTTCAGATTATCTTTTATGACAATCGAAATCACCTGTTTACCATGTAATGAAAAAAATCTCTCACACTCCAATGGCTAACAAGAAAGTGAGCAATCAAACTACCATTTCAATTCAATCATATGAAAAATTTGAGAATTCTAAAATTGGCTACAAGTCCGTGAGAAAGCTAGTTTTTTTAAAGAACTTTCCTAAGCTAAAGAGATAAAATGAAAGTACTTTTTATGATTATCAATGAGAATGGAGAGTCCTCCTCCCAATCCATACATACATGATCGATAGAATACTACGTAAGTAGGACAGTCAACTTTATACTGTTTACTTTTTGGATTTGAAAAAATGCATTATCATTCATTTTGCAATAATTTCTTTAAAAAAAGTATATTCATCTTATTAGCGGTTCTTTTTTTTTTTTTTTTTCAAGGAATCGAAAATAAAAATTAGGAGAAAATTATCTCAACTACATTTTCTGAACCAAAACAAATTAAGGCTCGGCTGAGCAAATATTTTTAGTATTTTACAAATAAAAAATAAAAGCATGTGTTTGGATAAATTTTTTGTGAAATATTTTAAAAAGGTGTTCTACAAAGAACAATTGAGAGTTTTTTTTTATATTTTTAGAAATAAAGGTAACGATAAAAAGAAACATACTACTTTTTAATTATAAAAACGATTTTAAATATATGTCCAAATGCATATTTGTTCTTAAAACAACTTCAAATCTTTATGGTATCGAGACGTTGAAATTATTTTTACTTTTCACAAAATATTGCATAGTTACGCAATTACTTCTGTATGAAGGTCCAAAATACATGTCATTGATAAGACCAAAACTAATTCAATCTTTTCAAAAAAAAAATATATAATAATTCAATCTTTACAAAAAAAATTCGGTATTGTTAGCAATTTATTTGAAGTTATACTAAAGTAAAATTTTAAATATTTAGTCGATCAAAACTCAAAATGTAACAAGTTAATAGATCGAAAAGTTTATTTTTTCCCTACAAAAAAAATGACCGATTTCAAACTTTAAAATCTTTCTTGATTCAAATTTCAGTTCCATACCTGAAATATGAACTAAGAACCACCGTGAAATCCAAAACAAACGTGTTTAGCAAGGGCAATATAGGTATTTTGCGAGAGATACACGACAAAAGACCCAAACAATTCATCCATGCACGATGATAGAAGAACATGCTACCCACTCAACTCATTCCCCTCTCTACTCTTGAATAGTCCCAACATTTAACAATTCTTAAATCTCAAAGCCGACAGCCAAATGGGTTTCATTACAGGAAACGGAAAAAACCTCTATCTCGAATCGTCGTGAAAAAACTTTTCCAACGATCATCATCCGATCACGAAAGCGATTCTAGTATTGTGATTGTGCACAACACAACAAAAGGAAGATTCAGCAATGAAAGCAACATCTTGTATGAAGAGACTATGGGTACAGATTTCTTGTCAAGAGAAGATATGGTTGTCTTACTTATTCGCGCGCAAACATATATATATAGAGAGAATTTTGTTAGAAAAGACGAAAATGATCTTGTAAGTTGGCTTGAATTGAAATTTGATTATTTTATGAGTCAAAATTTGTTCTTAATGTAATAACTTGTCTTCCTTTGTATCTCATAACATAGTATTGAATATTATCCATACGTTTGAAAACATGGCAGCACTCAGGCGAAAAAATGATTCCAAATACGGACAATGACAAATTTTTAGTAATTCCTACTTTTAATAAACAGATAATCAAAATCTATTTTGGTCAGACTTATTGGACAAACATGCCCTAAACCATATTACTTATGATAACATAATGCATGTTTGCATATATTTATACAGGCTAGAAAGGCATTCAGAAAAGTCTGGTGAAGTTGCAAGCCCTCGTTCGAGGGGTTATCGTCCGAAGACAAGCACGCTTAGCCTTGCAATGCATGCACGCACGCACGCACTTGCCCAGTGCACCTCACTGTTCACGCTCGAAAGCTTCTGTTAAACGACTAGTCGAATATAGCCTAAATGGGAGCAATTCATGGTATTTTTCGATTTCAAGAAAATTCAATGTTAAGTGTTGTACAATTATTCCAAGGAAATGGGAATCATGCTGGCTGCGGATCAACTTTTGAAAACTAGATAGATATCGAGCACGTAATTAAACAAGAATAAATGTTATAAAATATTTTGAAATATATTTGTACAGATGGATTTATTTATATTTCGAGCATGTTTTAGTTTGATATTGAGCTTGAATAATGTTGGAGCTTGTTTTAGTTTGATATTTCGGAGTATATATCACCAAATAAATCATTTACTCTTGCTAATATACTATCCTCCAAAAATTAGATTTACTAGTGTTGATCCATTATATATATAATTTCAAAAATATCATACTCGGCTCAAAACCAAAACGTACGTAGTAAACTAATTTTGAGTATGATTCAAACTATTTTCACCGTAACAATTTATATTATAACAAAAAATATATTATTTAATGCTCGTGGCCACACATTAATCGCTATGTGGGTTAGATGAAATATTTTCTTTAGTCTTACTTTATAGATTTTCAAATATATTTTATTGAAAATATCTATAATTTTCGCAGTGATAAAGATGCAATTAGTAAAAATAAATTACATAAAAACCAAACAGAAAATATTCATATCCAATATTTCAATATAATATAAGATGTTTCTGGGGAAAAAAAATAAAAAAAAAGAGAGGCAATAGACTCTGGACAATCACGAATCCAACTAAATTACCAACGACTATAAGAAATAAGTGGAAGTAAACCAATATCTTCCGACGGTGGCTAAAATATAGCTAGAAATTGTGTTAGTCTTTTTATCATGTATATGCAGATTAGAAATATTGAGAGATTGAGGACTTGATCCTGTAGAATACAGGATAGTTGGCATTATCCATTTTCTCCAGTAACCCTTCCTACTCACCTATTCTACCTGCAAGAGTAAGAAAAAAAATCGCCTAGATGAGTTAGAGACCACCACAAACTCTGAAAAGCCTAAAATATAGTTGTTGTGTGTTCAAAGTCCCCACCTATGATAATAGTATCGCTAGAAACTACGTGTTTGTCTTTTCATCATGTATATGCAGACTAGAAATATTGAGAGAATGAGGACTTGATCCGGTAGGAAACATGATGGTTGGAATTATCCATTTTCTCCTTCCCTTCCTCCTCACCTTTCCTCCCTGCAAGAGTAAGAAAAAAATCGCCTAGATAAGTTAGAAAGCACCGATGCTCTCTAAAGTGCATGTTGTGGGATGAAATGTCTACAAAATACCCAAAGGATATATAGATATATAGAACAAGACGGATGAGAAAGCTGAAAAGGGGATATTAACAGATTTTGCTCATAAGTTAATCTAATTTTTGGAGGATAGTATATAATGGATAAATACTAGTAAATCTAATTTTTGGAGGATAGTATATTAGCAAGAGTATATGATTTATTTGGGTGATATATTCTCCGAAATATCAAACTAAAACATGCTCCCACATTATTCTTATACTCAAAAATATCAAACTAAAACATGCTCGAAATATAAATAAATCCATCTGTATAAATATATTTCAAAATATTTTATAACATTTTATTCTTGTTTAATTATGTGCTCGATATCTATCTAGTTTTCAAAAGTTGATCCGCAGCCAGCATGATTCCCATTTCCTTGGCATAATTGTACAACACTTAACATTGAATTATCTAGAAATCGAAAAATACCATGGATTGCCCCAATTTAGGCTATCTTCGATTAGTTTCAATTTGAGTAAAAAATAAAAAACATATAATACATAAATTACATTTGAATTAATACAAAAATTAAATAAATTCAAAATTGAATTAAATGAATTGATATAATCAATGCAAACAATAATTAAAGTGATCATTTATTACAGTACACACACATATAATTAATTTTGATATCCTGCACACCTACCGTACACACTTTGTGAGCACCGACGAGGTCACTCATCTATTGGATGTGATGAAATATAGAAAAATTACACATCGAATGGATGAGTGACACCTCATCGGTGCTCACAGAGGTGTGCACGTAGGTGTGCAGGATATCAAAATTATATATATATATATACATTGTAATCATTTGTGTTTAAAATTTATTTATACAGTTTGTAATAAAAATTAAATATATCATAGTAACACAAATCATATCACAAATTAAATTGATTGATATAATCAATGTAAAAATTTTTAATTTAGTTTATATTTTCAATAAAGTTTAGTTTCAATTTGAATAAAATATATAATATAATAATTATATTTGAATTAATATAAAAATGAATTAAATTCAAATTTGAACTAAATGAATTGATATAATCAATACAAACAATAATTGAAATTATCATTTATTGTAGTACATATATTTCAATATTAATGATATATCTTTTCTTTTTTTAGAAATAACATTTTGACGGAAATTAATATTTTTGGCAAAATAGAGTACTTGGTAAAAGGACATCGTAAAATGCACAATTGTATTTTAAAAAAACCACTAAAGAACCAGTTGTTTCCTCGTTCAATGATTTTACTTCTTAACCTATATTGCTCATTAAAGAAATTGAGGACTTGATCATGTAGAATACAAGAAGGTTGGCATTATCCATTTTCTCCAATTACCCTTCCTCCTCACCTTTTCTCCCTGCAAGAGTAAGAAAAAAAATCGCCTAGATGAGTTAGAAACCACCAATACTCTATCTAAAGTGCATGTCGTGGGATGAAATGTCTACAAAATACCCAAAGGATAACAAGTCTATAGATATATAGAACAAGTCGCATGAGAAAGCTGAAAAGGGGATATTAACAGATTTTGCTCATAAGTTAATCGCATATTCACTTGTTTTTTCAGTAAAATTTTGGACTACACTACTAGTAAAAGATTTACTATAAGAAAAGTGGTATTGCGAAGATCAAATATGCGATACATTTCACCTGTATTTCCACCACATTCGAAGCTCGCAAAGCATCCAATATAAGTTGGACATTGTCTGTCAGCTCCCTAATCTGAAAAATTGAGAATGTATAATATTAGTATTCATAGTTAAGTCTCATCGTAATAGGTGGCAAATCATTTAAAAAGTTTGATATGATCAGCCATAAAATATCCAGCTGCCTCTGTGACTATGATAAGAGGTTAAATGGCAGCACTAACAGTCGATTTGGTGTTTCAAATCATGGCAGGCAAGATTTTCAGCCAGAGATGATTTTGATCCGATCAGGCATCTCCAAATTCCACTCCAAAGACAACTTACATGAATAACTAACCCGTCCAAGCTACTTCATTCTCAAAATAGTATCATTGTTACCTAATGAAACCAACTAAAAAGAGTGTACCATGATTCTAATGTGCATTCTTGGTCATACAAATTTACCATTTCCATATCAATATAAATCTTCTGATAAACTCAAGCGTATTACAGTTAGATATCAATTGTCATTTTATTTCATCCAAGAATAATCTAACAAAACCGAAACATTTCAAAATTCTTAACCTATATTGCTCACTAAATTCCAATTAAAGAATCAAGCTTTTGATATTTTCAACTTTCTGATCTAGAGCCTCAAAATTTCTCTTCTATGTACCAACAATCAAAAAAGAATCGCAAGTTTAAGTTTAGATAAAATGGATAAAGAAATAAGCATAAGCAGGAAATTTTTCATTAATTTGACCGACTTACTTTCTTAAAGCTTGCTATTAAGTTTATGGGAACCCATCCATCCACATCCATTTTCTGGCGCAAATATGTGTCCTTCACCAAATTATCATCACTGCAAGATACATGTGAAAATCCAAGCGTTGATACCATGCGCAAATAGACAGCAATGAGCGGATGAATCATTTAGTATGCATAACAAAAATAACATACCAAAAATAATAATCTATCTGTTTCACAATTTTGGAAGGCAAGTGAGGATCAGGTATGGGAGACGACATTGGTGCATATGGAAACATAGGCATGTGCCCGGGTGAACCTGGGTGGGGTCCAAGAGCAAAATACGTAAAAGATGAAGCATCTGCAAATTGAAACAAAATATAATTAGCACGCAAGATAATCTACAGAAGCAAGTATCTCAAAGCAGCAAACCTCACCATTGTAGAACACTGGGGGACCATAGGGCCGCGCACCCACAGGGGGAGGTGGAGGAATAAAAGGAGCACTTGAAACTGGACCACGTATGAAGGGCCGAGAGGCGACACTCTGCTGGGGTGCAAGGTTTACTCTGCTGCCAAAAGATTGATGGTTATAGCTCCAATCATCAATCCAACGTTCCTGGTATCGTTTGCTACCATGGCCATGATTAGAAGAACCATTCCCTTGAAGTTGCGGTCCACTGTTGTTCCTTCTAAAAGGACCACGCGGATGGTGTGGCTCATGCCCACTGTGAGATCCTCCTCTCTGTCCAACATCCCAACGTGTGTTGTCCCTAGGAGATACCCCCGAAGAGATGCTGGACTTCACTGGCTTAAAAGGAGACGCTTCAACCACAGAACTGTGTGAATTTGGTGCTTGAGAAAAGCTGCCGTTGGCTGTTATGTTTCTGTGACTTGTCCTGTCACCACCTAGCTCCGGAGAACACTGGCGGATAGGAGATTCATGGTTCGAAGCTGAATTTGTTGCTACTTCCTGTGAAGACCAAGAGTCAACTGACGTCCCCTATTATTCACAAAAAGAAAATTTCGTAAGGAAAGCAGTCTAACTTGTACGAAAACTTGATCATCGAGTTCATAATAGCACTAGAAGCATATATAATAAAACCCAAGCAACTAAGAACATCAGATAAATTGAACAGGTAGATTAAAAGGGCCAAAATATAGAGAACAACAATGACAGAAATAATAAACCTGTGACAGAATGATTGGTTCGTGAGAGAGTTCTTCAAGAGAATCAGTCGAACTCGAAGAAGCCTTCGTGGAAGCACGAGCTGATTTGGAGAAATCAGGCAACCAAGATGCTGTCCCCATCAAAGCACCAACCTGCGGAGCAACACCATTAGCAGGATTGTTCCAAACACACTTCTTGGTTACACCAACATTCTCACTTCCCTCAGCCTGACCATCCTCGGCCAAGAAACTAGCAGGTGGTGCGATTAATTGGTTTAGGAAAATTTCAGAAGGCAAAACGTGCTTCTGATCAGAGATACTCGAACATGAACAAGGCGACGCGAGCCGTGAATGGCGATCAATAACAGAATTTACAGATTGAACAGAGGCGGAGGAGTCAGAAGCAGTAGCCATTGCAGAAAACAAAAAAATAGGTCAGGCAACTGAACATCAAACCCACCAACACAATCGAATCGATTAAAGAAAACCCAAAAATTCCCACTCGAAATCGAAATCGCCTATCTCCGCCCGTTTTCTTGTTCGGAAGCAAATAAAAGTGCAGTGTTCTAGTCTCCCCGCATATATATAGAGCAATGAAGCGGGGAATTAGTTTCCTACGACAAATATAATTACAGCTCGGATTTAATTAGGATATACGTATTTAGTATCAAGATAAAAAGATAAAGGTTAATTTTATTTATTTATATATCGGAACAAATAATATTTTATATCTCGAAAAAAAAAAACAAAGAAGTAAAATAATCGATATTTAAAATCCGATATCTTTTATTTATAAAAACAAAGCCTATGTTTTTAAAAATCGAAAAATCTTTAATGATTTATAAGGTGATTTATATCAAGTTTTACTTTTAAAATTTTGACATATGGTGATGATATAATTTATCTCCAAATTATCATTAAGAAGATCTTATCTTTGTATTTCAAATTGTTTCACATTAACTTTTTGCTAGAAAATTTTGATAGAATTAAATAAAACTCAAATACAAGATTAGATAAGAAAAACAAAAAACTTACTCTAAAATTACTAAAAAAATAAATAATCTAAATAAGAATAAAATATTTACTATTGTCATATTAATTTTTTCCTAAAAAAATAGCCGATTTATCTTTAATACCATACTTTAAATAAATAATAATTAATGTATAACATAACTATACTTTCAAAAATATAGATAAGGATTGGATGTTCAAAATTTGAAAATATGGTGAGAATAAGAACATGAGTGTTACTTCTGTTCTTAGATAATATAGAGATTATAATTTGCTTTAATCATTCTAAATCAATTGACAAAAATATTCTTTTAATTAAATAAAAATCATGATAGAAATCTACGTTAAACTAAATAGATTTTTTTTGTCAATTGACATGTAATAATTGTTCTAAATAATTTATGTACTAATTGATTCAAGCCCAAAAAATTATTAGAAAAAATTGGCTCTACAAGTATTTGTCACTAGTTCAACCCTAAGAATTATTATGGTCTGATTCATCTATGCACTGCTATCTAGAATATAGAGGTGATTTCAACATGTTCAAGAGTTGATTTTTGTCGTATAAGATTATTCATGGTACACACGTAGCATTTTGTTCTAAATATCACTTATTTTTTTGTGTTCCTGTTGATGATTGTATCTAATATTATTCTATCACATCTCATGCACATGTAAACGCCACAACATAACGAACTCTTATCAACTAACAAATACTTCGTATTTGCTCTTATTTTATGAAAATGGCAAAACCGATTTTTTATAAGAGTGCATTTTATGTCATTATAAACTCATTTAAGTGTTCAATTTTCTATATAAGAAGAAATATCAAAGACATGTTTTCAGAAGTCCTCAATAAGCTCATCCATTTAAAAATTTAGCGGTGGTAATATTTTATTAAATATTGTATATTTGTCCCGGAATCATGAAATACAAAACCTAAAGTGCCTCTTAAAACAAAATATAAACCGTACCGTTATCATAGCACAATTTTAGTACAAGGAAATGAATCCCTCTCTCTGTATTCTTAGGTAAATGAAAATGTTCTTTGTTTATGGAAAATCAATTTAAAATAGGAAAGGTTCAAAGTATATTCTAAGGGTGTGTTTGGTTGAGTGGATTAAACAATGATAGATTAATAGTCAAACACTTATCCAATATTTGGTTAAAATTTTAAGATGTTTTAATAATCATTTTGATCCGATTTAAGATCCAATTTTTTAGATAACTATTTGATTATTAATCTAACAAATCAAGTGAGATACACTATCAAAACTTAATAAATTACATTTTTCTCCTCTTATTTCTTAGAGTGTTAAGTTATTTATTGAATAAAGAGTGAGTCTTATGTGAGACCGTCTCACGGATCTTAATCTGTGAGACGGGTCAACCCTACTCATATTCACAATAAAAGTAATACTCTTAGCATAAAAAATAATACTTTTTCATGGATGACCCAAATAGAGATCCGTCTCAAAAATACGACCCATGAGACCGTCTCACACAAGTTTTTGCCTTGAATAAAAAATTTATTTTAGAATGTTGTACGTTAGATGTCGATCCTGATATTTAATATATATCATTATTATTTAATTTGATTTAAACTTTAAAAAATATAAAGATATATTTTTATTTTGAAAAAAATAATTTATTTGTATATATTTTAATAAAATAAAAACTAAATTTTAATGTTGGTTATGCTTATCAATAATATTTTTATTTTTATTATATTTAATTTTATGATATTTACACATATTAATTCAAGATTATTATAGTCATTATTAACATTATTATTATTATCTAATATTATGTATTGCTTTGAGCACAACAAATAAGTAAACTTAACAAGGGTATAATATTAAATTTATTACGCAAAAACTTGTGTGAGACGGTCTCACGGGTCGTATTTGTGAGACGGATCTCTTATTTGGGTTACCCATGAAAAAGTATTACTTTTTATGCTAAGAGTATTACTTTTTATTGTGAATATGGGTAGAGTTGACCCGTCTCACGGATTATGATCCGTGGGACGGTCTCACATGAGACTCACTCAATATTTAAAAGCTAATCACATATTCAAAATGTGAACCAAACAATCTTAATAGTATCACATAATGTTTGATTATCTATAGCATAATTAATCATTTATTTATCTCATCACTTGTACCAAACACACCCTAATAGAATAAGAAAACATGAAATGAAATAAATATTTTAAAGATTCGTCTTGTCTTATTAACCAGTTGAAATCGACTACTGTGTTAGATCTATTGTCCCTACTAATGCACTAGCACATTATAATCGGTTGGGAGAATTCAGAATCGATTGGGCAATATCTTTGTTAGATGACTTCCGAAGAAGTTTTTTTGTTTGAAAACCTCTTTCTCCAAATCCACTAAGATTGGACGTTGATGCAGGATTTGATGTATCCTGGAACCAGTTCGACGTTGGTGCAGTAGTTGGTGATCCACAGGGTGTTTTAGACTGTTCAAACAGTAATTCAACGGTCAAGATGATATTAAGTTCTAGAAGTTCAACCACTTATTGATTCGGCGGATTTCCTATGACAACAGAATCTTTAGGCCCCAAAATTCACAAGCACCTAAACTGACTAGAAAAATTTCACCAGGCGGGCCTACTCCAAATCTCCAGAAACTATACCAACAATCATGCCAATGTTCTAGCTATACACTATATGGAACAAAAATAATACCAGAAAACAGCAAAAATCAACGAAGATTGTTTTGCGCAACCGCTTGGCACAGTTCATCCTCGTAGAATAGGGCTCTATTAGAAGCCAAGGATTTGCAGACAGGTTTCGGCAAAAAGGATGGCACCAAACATTTTGAAGAAAATGGGGATTCTTGGAAGAGAACAGCTGCAATTTGGCGCATCTCAGTGCATTTTAGACGAGAAGGGGGACGAGGGCCATGCTTAGGTGCCTTGGGTGAGTGAGGACTGCCAATCCACACTCCTTTTCCACCTCCCTTGCTGCAAATGGTTCCAATATGTTTCAACATTTTTTGTTTGTAGTAGACTTCTTAAGTACAAACAAATATTGGAACCATTTGGTTTGAGTGGTTGTAGATTCAATTTCTTGATTTTGGTTTGATCGTACGCTTCTAATGCAGGTGGGTTATCACGATTCAAGGGTTTGGTGGTTTCACCCACCCCATAATTATAATGTGTTTTTTCCTTAACATTGATTTGTTCTCCCGTGGTTTTTATTGTTTTAGGGTTTAGGTTTTTGCTATGTCCCGCAAATTGGGGTTTTCAGCATATTTGGGGATTTAGAACATTTAAAGAAATTATAATTTTAGGCTATGTTTGGACCTTGGGTGACAGAGAATGTGAAGAAAACCATCATTCATACTGAGAACCCCAAGGATGCAGTTTTCATTTTCTTTGTGATTGTGTGGTGTAGGATTTTGGATGTGAATTTTGTGCTGTATAGGTTTTTGGAGTTGATTAAAGGTGATTTTTCAATCACCTTATGATTATTTTTTTCAGAAACGTCTCACGCAGCGACTACCGAATTTTAGAGGGATGTTGATCTTTAGTAGTACTTTCTCTCGAATTATTCTTTGCTAATGAAGGAGCTGTCCCTGCTATGCAGTTGGTACCATATTGGGAGCAATGACTGGAGCGCTTATTGGCCAAGAGACAGAAAGTGGATTTGTTAGAGGGGCTTCGGTTGGTGCCATATCCGGTGCTGTTTACTCCATCGAAGTCTTTGAATCATCACTTCTTTGTGGCAGTCCGATGAATCTGGGATACAGTGTCTCCTGTATTTGGTAAGTCTTATCTTTGAATGGATTAATAATCTGAGTCAATACTATTCAA